>NC_085866.1:309610-364610 GCF_034702125.1 Engraulis encrasicolus
TCTCGAATGCAACAAAGCTTTCCAAATATTAACATCGTCTGTGCAAAATAGAAAATAATTAAGGAGAAAAGTGCACAGTAATTCAAGCATTATTATATCGGTTTTGATAGGTCAAAAATCCGATACCGATATTGACCGATATTACATTTTATGCTATTATCGGGCCGATAATATCTGTGGGCCGATATTATCGGACATCTCTAATTATAATTGACATTTTCAATACAATTAAGTTACAGTGCATTGAGGTCGGAAAGTTTGGACACTGGAAGTGACGGACTAGCATAACATTTGCTCGCCAGAATATGGCTTGGCTAAAGGCTACTGCTACACAGCTTCTCATGCTTGTGTTTACATTTCATTCGTCCCAAATGTTAACTATGGGTGCGTTCCAATATGCAACCTTGCATCCTCCACTTGTGCTTGTGGCCTCGTACCAGGAAGTCATACGTCGTGATGACATCACTGACAACAGCATTATATTTCAATATCTCATAAAAGCTCAATTGTAAAATCATTTTCTCAAAATATGGCTTGGCTAAAGGCTACTGTTACACAGCTTCTCATGCTTGTATTGACGTTCCCTTCGTCCAAAATGGTGACTATGTCCCACACAATACTCATGTTCACCTGAAGAGCTTGGTCATCTCAACATGAACAACATCACAGAAATAAGCGAATGTTGACCAAACTCTTCTACTGAACTGAACGCTGCATGTCTTCCGTTAACAACAGAATTAACACAAACTGATCAACAGCAGTGCATGGCATTGGGACAGGGGCTGACATCTGTGTGTGTGTGTGTGTGTGTGTGTGTGTGTGTGTGTGTGTGTGTGTGTGTGTGTGTGTGTGTGTGTGTGTGTCTACATGGGCTGACGTCTCGGTAGCGGTGTGTGTGTGTGTGTGTGTGTGTGTGTGTGTGTCTTCTACATGGGCTGATGTCTCTGTATCTGTATCTGTATGTGTGTGTGTGTGTGTGTGTGTGTGTCTACATGGGCTGACGTCTCGGTAGCGGTGTGTGTGTGTGTGTGTGTGTGTGTGTGTGTGTCTCTACATGGGCTGACGTCTCGGTAGCGGTGTGTGTGTGTGTGTGTGTGTGTGTGTGTGTGTGTGTGTGTGTGTGTGTGTGTGTGTGTGTGTGTGTGTGTGTCTACATGGGCTGACGTCTCGGTAGCGGTGTGTGTGTGTGTGTGTGTGTGTGTGTGTGTGTGTGTGTGTGTGTGTGTGTGTGTGTGTGTGTGTGTGTGTCTCTACATGGGCTGACGTCTCGGTAGCGGTTCCTGCTCTTGTTTTCAGGGTGTTTGGCCACTCGGCACGGCAGGTCACTGGACTGCTGACGGATCTCCTGAAACACACACACACACACACATGCATGCACACACACATGCGCACACACACACACACACACAGAATATGTCAGACAAAGTATGTAAACTCATGCATGTTCTTACTGCACTGTGTGTGTGTAGGTGTGCGTGTGTGTGTGTGTGTGTGTGTAGGTGAATTTTGTCAATGTCGTATACCATGTCTATGTATGTTTAGTTTCACTGCACATTGGAGACTGGTCAAAAGCAATTTCAATCTTCTGTGCTAATCCTGTTACATTATTACAATAAAGTACACGTTGACTTTGATTACATTACATTACACTTCGCTGGCGTTTTAATACACACACACACACACACACACAGAGAGAGGGGGGGGCATTCTCTGCATTCTGAGACTAGAGATGAGCACTCTGATCTCAAAGCCAACACATTACGTGTGTGTGTGTGTGTTAGTGTGCGCGCGCAACTGCCTGAGTTTCTATGTGCAGCTATCTGTGACTTACTGAGTGTGTGTGCGTGTGTGCGCGCGATGCGCGCGCAACTGCCTGAGTTTGTATGTGCAGTTATCTGTGACTTGGTGTGTGTGTGTGTGTGTGTGTGTGTGTGTGCACGTACGACTGCCTGAGTTTGTATGTGCAGCTATCTGTGACTTACTCTGTGTGTGTGAGCATGCGTGTGTGTGTGTGTGTGTGTGTGTGTGTGTGTGTGTGTGTGTGTGTGTGTGTGTGTGTGTGTGAGTGGCCAGTATATTTGCATGAGGCGTGTGGGTGAGGAAGTGGAGAAAGCTTCTTCTCATCATCTCCGGCTGACACTGTGTGTGTGTGTGTGTGTGTGTGTGTGTGTGTGTGTGTGTGTGTGTGTTTAAGAGGAGAGGGAGGTCCTTCCCATCATCACACGTACACACACACACACACAGCAACCAACATATTAACATACAATCTCACTCTCCTAGCTCCACACAAACACACACACACACACACACAATCTCACTCTCCTAGACCCCCCCCCCCCCACACACACACAGCCACTTGGTTAACTTGGTGAGTATCACTGACATCAACACTGACTGAAAAACACACAAAAACACACACAAACACACAGAGTAGCACACTCTCTCTCTCTCTCTCTCTCTCTCTCTCTCTCTCTCTCTCTCTCTGACAGCTACACATGTGTAACTAACTAGAACTATTCATGCTCAGTTTAAACTCGTGACTGTTTGAAGCCTTATGAAGTTCATTTACACACAATAACAACAGCTAACCAACTGCAGGACTGAGCTAAGAAACTTCTGAGAGAGTGAGGGTGTGTGTGTGTGTGAGAGAGAGAGAGAGAGAGAGAGAGAGAGAGAGAGAGAGAGAGAGAGAGAGAGATGGGCTGCCTGTATGTTTTGACGTGTGCTAGCAAATTTCTAGAGCTACTTCCAAGAAACGTGATGGGTGGAAGTGTGTGTGTGTGCGTGTGTGTCAGTGTGTGTTTGTGTGTGAGTGACAGCCATAGCGTACAGGACAAACTTTGCTGCCTGATTTCCGCGTAGAGCTCTACAGCTACACGAACACACACACAACTAACTCTTGACTCGTACTATCAGCGAGAATAGCCATCGAGGGCCAAACCTCCCACACACACACACACAACACACAGCCTCCATTCTCCATAGTTCCTGCTTGTCTTCACGGCTGACAATGCTACTAGCTAGCCTGCCTGAGACAGAACTAGCATCTCTCTTTTCAACGTCGTTGCTGGAGTTACTGTTACCCAACTGACAAAGACAGTTACAATGTAGCCGACTATTTTGGTAGGCTACACGTCAATAAATCGACGCGGTGTTCACTACTAAATACGTTGGACGTGCCCTGGCCACAGCGCAGCGATTGAGTGACATTGCTGCCGGGTGGCGTGAAAGTTGTTAGCCAAGTTACCTTCGTATCGTACACCTCCTTACTTCAACTGTAACCTACCGTAGAGTAGACCTATCCTGCTCAACCTACCTGGTAAATGGCGTTCCAACTCCCCGATTCATCGATTTCTCGAAACTCGGCTTCCATTGCCGTGGTAAATGCGACCTTTAAGCGCGAAGCTCTGTCGGTTTCCGTCTGATGAGCTTCCAGGTCGTCAACTTTAAAACCCGGTGAACAAAAAGACGGTAAGAAATACTTAAATTTTCCAGTCTATGGTTTTAATGTTACTGTTGTCTCTTGGCCCGTTCTTACCGGAAACACGCTGCATGCTCCGCCCACCGCATCACTACTATCCCTCGTTGGCTACGAGCCCGCCCTAATGCGTGGGTCAACCAATCACAAGGTGAAAATTGCGAGCAGCTGGCTAATCGACCAATCAACGCGCGGGAGAAGCGTAGGCGATGAGATAGCCTTGAACAAGTAGGAGTTGAATGTTCCGGTTGGCTTGTTGAAGGCAGCAAATGCCACCACAAGGAAGATTCAGATTGCTGTTCGTCTTGCCGTTTCTGAAAACTTAACTGAATTCTATTATTCAATTGCTTTATTCAGACTGCAAACTTTGTGAGACAGAAAACCATGGCGGTTTGTTTGGGGGAGAGAGGGGCGAGGTTGGGGTGGTTGAAAGCTAAGCTACCTGATATCGCGGAAATAAGTTGCTACTGCTAGCACACGTGAAGTGTCTGCCCAGGTGGGATGAGAACACTGACATTAGTTCTAAAACCCGTATTGGGTTGTTTTTAGACAAAAGAACTTACAAAACTAATCTGTTGACGCTATCCCGTGCTAACGTTTGGGTAACTAGCAATGGCTCGTATCCAAGCCCTGACCTCGTCGTTTACTAATAGTGTAGCTCCAGGCCTACTAGGTGTCGGAACGGGACACGCCCGAGAGAGTAGAGAGACTTACTTAAAGAATCTCGCCCTGGTGCTCTGTCGGGGGTTAGCGATTGGGGATATCTCCTGATGGAGACATAGCTGTAAGCTGTAGAACTAGACTCTACCCCTAGGCCTCGAAACGGTGTCTGATGTGACCCATTAGTTCTACTGTCTGCGACCACAGTTAAGCTACGATGCCTCCTTCCAAACACATTCCCTCCTTCCCTGCCAACAAAAAAAGTTTAGTTTTAGCAGCAAAGTTATGGGTATGTGGTGCGCTCCCTCTTTGGATGGAAAGATGTTGAACTTGGAACACAAAAAAAATATATATGAAGACACTCCTGGACGAGAGTGCCTCCTTGATATTTGTGGGGTATAATAACACTGCTAGTTATTTTTGAATAAACAACACATCCGGTCACTGAACGCATAGTTGCAACATTGTTTCCAAACGCTGGTTCTGTTGGCGTCAACAAATGAAAGGTTTGTTTTTATCCCGCGGGCCATATGGGTACTCTTTCTTCAGTGTGTGTGGCGTGCAGGAGTGAAGACTGCTGGTAGCGGGAAGGACAGGCCCTTGGCATTGGGCACACTCGCAGCCTCACAATTCAATTCTGTTTATTTGCCAGACAACCTCAAGGGTCATTTAACCTCGTTTACTACTTAGCCAGGTTCTTGGAATACTCCACAGGACTGGACAGAAACGACACACACACACTGACAAAAGCAAAATAAAATAATGAACATCTATCCAGTCATTTCATCCAATGCGCTCTAAGTCTGTGTGCAGGGGCGCAACTCCTCTTTTCTGGGAGGTATGCAAGAATGATTTTGGTGCCCTCCCCTCACAAAAAACTACTTAATAATTACTTGGCGTCCTCCAACGCCCTCTCTTTGCCCCCCCCCTTGCAACGCATACGTCACATATACTGTAGTTGCGCCCCTGTCTGGGTGTATACCTTGAACTGCTCACAGTTGGTTTACAGAGTGCCATCATGTATTGGAAGCATCATCCAGGCGCTGTGTAAACTTGAGCATTAACTCTCTTTAAAAGTGCATGAAGTGCACTGACACAGGTGCAGTAACACACAAAGAGAATGTTAAACGTTATTCAACAGACTCGAGTCCAAGTTATTCACATAAGACATACATATACACGGGCAGTCATGGGTAAGCGGTTAGGGCGTCAGACTTGTAGTCCAAAGGTTGTTGGTTCGACTCCTGACCCGCCAGGTTGGTTGGGGGAGTAATTAACCAGTGCTCTCCCCCATCCTCCTCCATGACTGAGGTACCCTGAGCATGGTACCATGCCGCCACACTGCTCCCTTGGGGTGCCATTTTTGGCTGGTCCCTTGCATGGGTGAGGCATGAATGCAATTTCGTTGTATGCAGTGAACACTTGTGTGCTGTGGAGTGCTGTGTCACAATGATAATGGGAGTTGGAGTTTCCCAATGGGGCTTTCACTAGCCTCATTATAAAATATAACCCACACGGTACTCCATTGTACTTAATTAATGATTAGTCTGATGATACAGACAAGGCAACATTGAAGACTTTTCATTATGTAGAAATGAAGGCATCAGTACAGTGCACAATATTGAGCATTAGGGCACACAATAGTTACTGAGCAGGGGTCTGAAAAAGTGCACATAACCATGACAACAAGGCCACAGAGGTGAGAAGTCAAAAGGTCAAATAGTTAGAAGACACAAGGACATCACAAATCAATACATACATACCTACCTACATACATACATACATACATACATACATACATACATACATACATACATACATGTAAATAAATAAATAATAAATAAGTGTCAATAAACACAAGAAGACGCAAGCAGAGGCAAGGACATCACAAATCAATAAATACATACAGTCAATCCGTAAAGTATTCACAGCACTTCACTTTTTCCGCATTTTATTACGTTACAGCCTCCATGGTCTGCTGTGGTGTTTGCTGTGTGCTTACAGTTCAGCTGTTTTTAAGTGTTTCAGTTTAAAAGTTTGTGTCATCAGTGTGCATTTAATATGCAAGAGTCTGACTGCCCGTGAGGAAAAGCTTGTTCTGTAGTCTGCTAGTTTTGTAGCATACTAGTATATTCTGTAGTATACTGATTCTGTAGTGTGCTATTTATGTCCCGAGTGATCTGATCGGACCCAGATAGTAGCATGCATAGCACATGTAATAACCAGGTAATGGTGCATACATACATACATACACACACTATGTATGTAATATTGACACAGTTTCATTACTGTGCAGCAAAGTTTCTCAAGTCGCTGATCAAAGGAAAGGACACCAACCTGGCTGTTTATGTTTGTTAAAAAGTGTAGAATAAAATAGAATAGAGTGAATTTCCATGCGGTGTGTGTGTGTGTGTGTGTGTTTCTAATCTCCACTTCCTGTTTCCTGTAGTGAATGAAGATGGTCAGCAGAGGGTGCTGGAGAGCAGAGAAGATCAACGCAGCACACACACACACACATCGCATGACAATTAACTTGCCTGTGGAAGACTTCAAAATTGTTTATAGACTTTTCAGAGTATGTTGGAATTTTTTGTGGCCCATTTCCCAGAGGAAAACAAAGTAATAATTATGCACACCTGATATAGGGTGCTGTTTCAATCACACAATTATTATACAAATGAGCACGACCTGGAATTCTTAACTCCAATAGGGTTTCATGTGTCCCCTTTCATAACTATGGTCTAGTAGTCTGGAGGCAACGGCCCATTAATAACAATAACAGTAGAAAGGTTTACAGATGCAATAGATTATTATTATAATGCTGTCCTCACCTCGTGAGAAGTTTAGCTTATTTTTAGCTGTCCTCAACTCGTGAACAGTTTAGCTTATTTTAGTTTTATTTTGTTTAACATTATTTATTCAGTAATTTATTTTGTTTTGCAATAGTTTTCCTGCCAACCTGCCGTGGTAATTTGACTTTAAAAACAAAACAAAAAAAACCCACTGCATTAAAATTATCTCTATCTAAAGTATCTCTGAAAACACTGCATTAAAATGTACACTGGAGCCCTTTGCAGAGTCTCTATGAAGGTAATAAATGACAGAAGTTAATGTTAATGCTCCCAGCATTAACAGTGTTGCGGACTTCTATCATTTATTTTGTCCAGCACCTGTACCACTGATGTGCGCACATTCTCTACCTTCTCTATGAAGGTAACCCACTCTATTGTTATGTAGTTTTATTAGATTCACTATAAATGGCTCTGATTTAACGCTTTACATCTTGCAGTGCTGTAAAAAAAAAAAAAAAGGTTTTTGCTCCTTCGCCTATATTACAAACAAAACAAAAGTACCATGAAACAGGTTTGTAAGAGCTTTATCTCCATCAGCATAGACTCAAACAGTGGCAACAGGTTTTTGAGGTGGTAGCTTTGGCAATGCGATCAAGTCCCCAAATGTTTTTGACAAATCACTTTTGTCAACTTCTTCATAAAGACGTGAGATGTGTATATTGGAGACAAAAACAAGTCATATGGCTGGAAAGAAAAACTTTAATTTGATATATGATGAGTCATTACATCACCAAGCAATGCTACAGACAAAATATGTCAAAACAAGCGTGTCGTCAGTGAGCGGGGAAGCTCAAGAAGTTAAAGCAAAACATTAATCACAGGTGCGATAAAAAGAATTGTGAGCTAGAAAAATAAATCGCTTAACATGAATCGCTTAACATGAAGTTTTATAAGTCCCTGGTTTTCAGATATAATATCTATATAGTATAATAATATATAACAATATTATAATGTCTTTAATGCTATAATATTTAACTATATATTACAAAAATATAACACCATATAAAAGCCATAGCCCTGGGCTACAATCTCAGACATACATGCACTGTAATGTCCTCAAACTAAAAAACCAGTACGAACAGTAAAGTAATCAAACCTAGTTACCATTAAAGTGCTGTTCAACCAAGAGTTAAGGCCCCAACCCGCCTTGCTCCACTTACAACATCTGTATGCTGTGATTAATTATTTCCCCGTGCAGCATTGGGGCAAACACTTACCTGCCATAACAATTGAAGTGTAAGTCGACTTGTGAGTGCTGCAAGTCGACTAGCCAGAGCATCAGAGTGACAGGTGGTTAATATCACAGGACTTTCAGGAATAACAGAGGCGCCAATTTTAGAGGCACGCATTTGTGATTTTTAAGTGTTGATGAAATCATACACATAGCAGAATGCTAGCATGTTGTGGGCAAAAAAAATCACCTTGTAAAAATAAAATGTATGTACACGTTCATTAAACTTTTGATCTTGAACCTAGGTTGAACCCTGGAAAAACTACATTCAAATCTAACTCTGTATTAGAATTGGGTGAAATAATAGCCCATTTCAGCTGCCTAGCTCCATTGGGCCCTATTCATTTTGCACCCCGTCGATTACCCCCAGTGCAATTTTGGTGGAACAGCAGGCAAAAAGCCGGTACAATGGGGCCTAACAGTGGGTGGCTAGGCTGTTGTAAAGTGACTGTGGCTAATGTGTCGCCTCTGTAGCAAGTGGGAAACACACACAAAGAGAATCACACACACCACAGATTATATTAAAGCTACATGTCATGAAAGCTTCACAATAAACAACTTCAGATCAGTATTGCTTTTTCCTTGTTATGCAACTGTCTTCTGCGGTAGAGAGCGATCAATATGTTTCCCACGGCGACGATGATGCAGAGTAGGGTAACAAGTGCCAGCCACTCCCTCCACTCCGCATGACCTCTGACCTCCAGCTGGTGACCCTTGACCTCTACAGCTCTGGCCGCGGGCATCAGGGTTACAGCGTCAGTAGGCCGCACGCACCCTGGACATTAGAGAAGAGACTTAAATGAATAATAGTGTGTGTGTGTGTGTGTGTGTGTGTGTGTGTGTGTGTGTGTGTGTGTGTGTGTGTGTGTGTGTGTGTGTGTGTGTAGGCCAAACGCAACCTACTGTGTATGGGCCAGAGTAAACAGTTGTAAGATAATAATAATAATAATAATGATAATAATAACAATCATGTGTGTGACTATTGGCACCACTTCTCCCGAGTGACATCATACATTGTTGAAAGCATTCTTCTGACATCACACACGCACACACAAACACAAACACAAACACACACACACACACACACACACACACACACACACACACACACACACACACACCTGGTGGGTAGTACTCGTACTGGGCTTCCTGGATGTATTACACACCTGGTGGATAGTACTGGTACTGGGCCTCCTGTATGTATTCCCCGAGGGGGGGCCACAGCGTGCACCGGTAGGTTCCGCAATCACTGAGGCCGTTGCTAGGCAACAGGAGTGAGAAGTCCTCGTCCACTGCACAGGATTGGTCAGCACCACGATATACTGTCGTCTGATTGGTGTGCAGGTTCTTCAGGACCAGCCCATGATAGTCAGAACCCTCCACCTGCCCAGCACACACACACCCAAACACACATTTTTAAGTATCTTTCCTAAATTTGTAACTTGTATGTTCTGGCAGTACATGCTTGTAGGCAAGAATTTTCAGAAAAACTACATTAGCTAGCTCTTCTTAATTGGAAGATCAGCACACAGCTCTGTGGCTACTGAGTTACTGAGCTACTATCACCACCTGCAGGAAAGAAATAGGTATAGCAGATTGTGTTAGACTATAGCAGGGGTGGGGAACCAATGTCTTGAGGGCCGTTTGCGGCCCTTGAGGCCGTTTTATCCGGCCCCCGATATAATTTTAATGTTATACAGCTTCACATGAAATACGACATATTTTGTAAAGGAATCTTAAAATGCATTTGCAATACAATTAAGTTATATTCAGGGAACCTAGAGAAGGTGGTGTTTGTTTAAAAGGTGGCTGCCTTCAATATAGGCCTAAAGTGAAGGGGAAAATCCTGGTTTGTGTTCATAGTACGGCCCTCGGATGAATTTGAAGTGGCCCTTCGAATGAAAAAGGTTCCCCACCCCTGGACTAAAACAAACTCTGGAAAAGAATATTAAGCTTAGTGCCCATTGATCAGATTATACAACATTTAGATTTTTATGGATAGCTTTATGAGATTTACACTTCCATAGAGATACTAGTTATTATATTCCTGATGTCATTAGTTTACTTTATACTTAGTAGGGTGTGACCCAAGGCTGTAAATGAAAGTGAAAGTATGTGTTTAAACTGTAGCCTATGCCCCTCACTAGTTATACTTGTTGAAATTTGATACTGTTGTAATATTATGCATTGTGTTTTGTAGGTTGTTCGTTTGTTTTAACGCAAACAAAATGAAGTTGGCTGTCGCAGTCAGTCTGCTAAAAAAAAAAAAAAAAAAACAGTTTCAGGAAGTAGGCTCCGTGTTGTTGTCATTCTGTTTTGGACACAGTGTTCCACCATCGTATTTTAGGTAAACAGACATTCGTCTCTCATGACTCATGATACAGACCTTGTACCAGCTTATTTTTCGGTATTGGATTCCTGCCACCACTGTAGCCCTGCACGGTATGGTCACAGATTCATGGTCAGGAGACAACAGTGTCCATGCCAAGTCAGCTCCTGCAAGTAAAACTGACGAGAGAGGAAATATTAAACTATGCAGTAGGCTACCCAGTTTTGTTGTCTGAAAGCTTTCAACGTGTATTTTCATGAAGATACAGACTTATATGTGCACGTCGTGGTGCACAAACATAATGTCAAATAAAGGCAATGCAATGCAAGTCAAGTGTTGTGCATTTTCAAAACAGATGATAGGCTATGTTTGCACACGTCACGCTCTCCGAAATAGCTCGACGCTCGGAGTAGTGAGTCATTGCACGGCAATGCAATGCAAGATTCTATCTACACAACACAACAACATTATGCAGTGTACATATACCTACCCCAAACACACAGCATGCCTTTGTGTTTCTGTAGCCTATACGATACTTTTCAACGGTTGACATTCAAAAACGCAGATACAGTGGTAGGCAACAACAAACGTGCCGTGCGCAAAAACTGGATACCGCCCAGAACCCCAGTGGTAGGCTAGAGTAGAGTAGGCCTACTTCGTTGGGATCATCTATGACTTGGTTCTATTGTTACAGCATAGCGCAAACACGTTCAGAAAACCTAAGTCTAAAAACTGCCTTTCTACAGCAGTGGCGTATGCTACCTGAATGCAAAGAATCGTAATACAGTAGTACCCTCATGCCTACCTACAACACCTGCACAAAAAGCTGAAAAGTGCATGTGTAGGCCTACTAAGGTCCCTGTGAAATTGGACATCTATAGGCTACCACATGAATCAGCACAAAACCTTGTTTATTTATGAACTGATACATTTTTTTAGGTAGAAATGCATGTTTTCAGATTATAGGCAAAAAGTCTTTGTACATGAGGCTGCTGAAATTGTGGACCCCTGGTGAACATAGTGGTTCCTGAACATTTTTGAAAGCTTCTAATGAATACAAAATAGTAGTAGTAATAATAGCCTAATAACAATAATAATAACAACTATAATAATGAAATAATCGACTAGTACTTCTGATATCTTTTAGGAAGGAAGGGCAATAGCCTACATGCAGGTACAGGGTGATGTGGAGTAGGCTATAGAGTTTAGTTTTAGACAGCAATCAAATCTGGCACTCACCATATCCAAATGGATCTGCGTGTGGTGTCACGTCAAGGACCAACACCATAGCCAAAGTCCTTCGGCTTAAGAAGTCTTTGCTCTGCCATAACTTGGGGATGCGCTCCAGAGTGTGATAGCCAGTGGTGTAACCACGCCATGCCGGTTTTAAACTGTAACTTTTCAGCAAGTTTCCTCCCTGTGCAGAGATGTGTGCAAAATGTTGTGGTCCCTCCCTCCCTTCCCTATTACCTCCCCTTCTCTCTCTCTCTCTCTCTCTCTCTCTCTCTCTCTCTCTCACTTGCTTGCTGGAGACAGCAGAGGGCAGTAGCCTATTTTCGAAGGCTGTGTGCATGCGGGTACAGAACTGATGAGCATGGTTTGTCTTGAATCCCTTAAGTTTGAAGACATGATGCCACTTTAATTTGACTTCACCATTACCAAAGGTTCCCTTCATGAGTGTCATGCACAGGTCCAGGAGTGACTCCACATCTTCAGTCCTTCTGTATGAGGAGTGTGTGTGTAGTGGAGCGCTGCTCCTTTAAGGGAAAGTCTGACGCTGCGGCACACGTCACCACGCCGCTCGTAGAGGCTTATGGGAAGTCTCTTCATAAACACTGCCAGTGGCTAGTATTCGGTAAGCCTGCAAAGTCCCCCTTTGCGCGTTTCATCGCCACCGGCGAATGCTGTGGTTGCTTCTCCCCTCGCCGTCGAGAGGAGTGCGGTGTCCAGTTCAGATCTAGGAGATGTGGACCATTTCTTGTCCTCGCTGTGATTCCAACTTGCCGTCTCTTACTTGGCTAGAGTGATCTCTTGCTTCTCCACTGGCAAGGACTTCGGTGGACAATACCAACGGTTACCTTGCGCATTTCCCGTCTCCTGCACGCCGCGTGTGGTCGCTACCGGCGCCTCGGCCGTGTACCTCTGTATTGGCACTCCGACTGTGAGAATCGCGCATCGGTGCACCCTCATCTCCGGGTAAGGTAACCTCTCGGCAGCAGAATCGTGTCATAGTGGGTGTCCTGCTAGCTTGGCTAACGCTCTCCTCCTCCCTCGCAGGTTGTATCCGTGTGGCCGTGGTCAGACACACCACGCGTTTAGGTGCACGAGCGGCGACTTTTAGCCCCGGTTGTGTGGTGCCTCTGGAAGCCGGGAACCCGTATCTCGGCTGCTGCTCCGGCCTCGGGAAATTGGACGTTTGTGTGTGTGTGTGTGTGTGTGGGCGCTCGGCTCGGTGTGAGCTGGTGGTGAGCCATTCCACAGTGTGTGTGCGTGTGTGTACGTTGGTGCGTGTGAGTGTGTGTGGGGATACCTAGGGGACTGCACTGAGCTGAGTCTCTGGGGTTGGTTTACCTCATGTTTTGATTTTCGTTTTCTTTCGTTTGCTGTGCCTAATTTCCTTTTTTTTTCATTATTTCATTCAATTATCTAATTTCTTATTTAACTGCATGTGTTAATTGGATTTTGATTTATTTTGCATGGTTTGCTATGATTTCTTGTGGTTTCTGTTTGCCGTGAATTATTTCTGTTTGTTGTGAACTATTTCTTTACTTTTTCTTTTGTTAATCCTGAGGTGTGCCATTTGCCCTATTGTGTTAGCCGTGCCAGCCCCTAGTGGCACAGTCTGACAACCTGAGGTGGGTTCTAAGGCCTTGGGCCTACCAGGTGTGTTGTTTATTGTAAACTAGCGAACATACTTTGGGGCAGGTGTTTACAGATCCGCGGGTGTGGTGGCAGCACGCCCACCCCTGCACTTTATCAATTGTGAGTAACTTTTTATATTTATTGCAAAGAGTGACCAACCTATTTTTATACTGAAAATAATAATAAAGATTTGAATTATTAATTGTCACCACTGTCTCTGCCTCCATTGTGCACGAACCTGTGTTTGCCTGGTAATCTATTGTGCGGGTACACTGTGTGTTGGTCCGGGGTATCTGTAACTACCCCTAATTCATTTCCTCCGGGGGCTCCACCCCCGGGGGTGGCGTAGTCGAACTACTTCCTGTAACGGTCTCGCCCACTACATGTGTCATGGCATTGCTGGAGATGACTCCTCTCAGATGCCAATGAAGTGCTGCTGTGGGTGGCAAACAATGCCCTCTGATGGTGAAAATGGGTAATGTCAAGTCAAATCGGTTTTATTGTCAATTTCTTTACATGCACTGGTCATACAAAGAATTTGAAATTACGTTTCAGGAGTTGGATGCCAGCCCAGAGAGCTGTGGGCAAAAGTGACCAATTCCCAAACTCCCTTCCCTGCAACTTTTAATGAACTGTGGTTACGGATGGCAACTGGTTGTCCTGGTCTGTCTGTATCTGACTGGCTATAGTCTCTGGAGCAATGTTGGATGAACAGTAGGTGCCTTATATTCAAAGTGTTAGGGTATAGGTGCCTTATCCAAGGCATTAGGGTATAGGTGCCTTATCCAAGGCATTAGGGTATAGGTGCCTTATCCAAAGTGTTGGGTATATGTAGAACCAAACCCAGCAATGTTTCTCCTCATCTCTAAGGTCTCCCATACATGAAATTGTTTCTTGGCCACTATTATTTTAATGTCAAGCCTAAAATGTGTACACTTTTTCATACCAAAAAAACCCAAAAAACACCAAAAATGTGGTCTCTCCATATGATAGTTAAGACATTAAGGGGCCCATTGCATCTAATGGAACCAGTTGGATGTGAATATGCTGATATATGAAGATATAGGCTTCTAATCACACACCTAAAATGGAATGAAAGTATTTTGGATGTTGTCAAACCTTTTCCCCTTGAAGCTGAACTGAGTGGTCAAAACGTCATTTCAATGGTACACACATTTTCAGGCCTACAATAGCTATAACTGATTTGTTTTCTTTAAGGTGGATCTATATGGCGCCATCCATCAGTACTAAACTGCAACAAATGGAGAAGCATGCGTTCTATCTGCAGTATTGGTAACTGGGGGAGCTACTTCCAATATGTCATCTTAGTCTTTATCCGCCAAGCTGTCAGGGTGCTGAACTCTCTCGCTGCCTTGACCTCCGTCAACCCTCTCATCCTATATAACAGGTACATGTGTCATTGTTATTTTTTCACTACTAAACAAGCACACTGCCATAGAAGTTAGAAACGGTAAAAATCACTCTCTGGTAAAAGAATGTATGTTTATTTCAATATCTGTCAATATGGTGGAAAAGACTATTCATCCATCCAAAAGAAGTCACAGTACAGATAGAAATCTTGATATTCGTACAAATGATTATATCAATAAAGATGGACATCAGTCAGTTCATTCAGAAATGGGCACAGTACACACAAAAAATATTTAAAACACTAAAAACCGGCGAAATCAGCTGCATCTGCAAGCTCACAGCAGCACTTCGACAGAGAGGATAAAATAATTATAATACAAATGTACTAGATGTGCAATACTTAAAGGGACCATAAAATACGTCATTTTAAATAATGAAAGGAAAAGGAAACAAATGTCAACCCCCTTCTAAGTGCATTGTCGGGTTCGAAAGTAATTCCAGAGAGAAAACAAGAGAATGTAGAATGTCAAATATGTTTGGTAATTCCTACTTCATAATAAAACAAATAAATAAAATAAAAATAAAAACATGTGCATGTACTATAGCACAAGGCAGAGAGTAAAAGTTAAACTACACAGTGTGGTGTTTCTGTACCAAAACAAAACAAATGACAGTAATGAATACGTAGATACATTTTATGGAGTCAAACACAAAAGAATCAGGTCAAAGTTCACACCTAGCAAATAAAATATATATTTTATCCCTACAGTACAGTACCTCTGAGTGGAAGGTCAACATTATTCAAATCTTCATCAGTCTACCACAAGTCAGATATTGCTGTTATTTGACAATGCCTCCTGACGTTTAGTCTGAACCTTCTGCCACTTACAGTATCATTTCAGTCTGCACATGAAGGATGGTTTAAGATTCTGTTAAGAAGTTAGAAGCCCCCTTTCAACTTCCTAATGTTGCAATAACGTGTTAGTATGCATGTGCGAAAACCTATGTGTTGGATGGAGGTGTAGTAAAGGCACCACTTACCATTGCACCCGGAGCATTGTAACGAGAAAGAGTGTCGCCCAGGCATGACGGCCAGCCCTGTCTCCTGAGCCATTCTCCATCAGACTCCCCCTGTGCGTTCAAGGATGGGGAAAAATCACTGACAAATCTGAAAGTCTTATCAAAGTTCTCCGGGACCCTGTCCTGCAGTTCCGGTCCCCAAAACCAACGATCTCCATCAGTCCCCAAAACCAACCTTCAAGTCCCCACGCCCCCTCTTCGACCCATAGCCCTCCGGCTAGCCGCCAAACTGCTACCTGGAGCTCAAGACAGACCCAGGTGTCTGGCCGGTCCCCCTTCTTGTAGCATTGGGGTGCAAAAGTCAAGTGGCGCCCTCAGATGGACTGTAGGTGTAAGTGTAGTGTCTGTTTCCATGCGCTACTCTGATCCATTCAAAAAGCCCCTCATAACATCTCGTTACAATTGATTATGGTTCACTGTAACGTCGTAGGCCACCGGCCCACTAAACGTAAAGCCCAAGTAGAAGGTGACATTTTCATTCTCATAGGGCACTGTGTTTGTGTTCATAGCAGTGACAATGAACCTCTTTTTAGGACCTTCAAGATACACCGTCCTTCCCTTTGTCCAACCAGTTACACGTTTGAGCAATTTTGCCGTTTCTGCCATTTTCCACACACCCCCCCAAACCCATTTCGATTTCTTCTCAGACATGCTCAGGTGTCCAGTGATCTTTTCCACCTCAGTTTTGTGGACAAACTTATGAAAACCCCTTCCATTTCCAAGGAAAAAATGGGTATAGATCCTCCTTCTTCTTGGTGGCATATCTTTCCGCTTTCTCCAGTAGCTTTTTTTGAGGAATTCTAATGCTCCAAGAACAATTTCATATTTCTTGTTCTTTACATCCTCTGCGTCCGGCTCTTCAGGCCAGAAAAGCATTGTGCGGAGGAAAAGAGCACTTGGCAGGCAGTCCCGTTTCTCCCTGGGAAACCGCAGGCTCTGAAGATCCTGAAGACTGGACAGTTTGGGAGACTGAGGTGAGAGGCAACTTAGGGCAATATGAGTTGCTATGTAGTTTGAAAGATCCATTGGATTCAATCTTGCGTTCTGTGGATTTCTGGGGTAACAAGAGATTATCTCCTCCAATATTTGGACAGAGTCTTTTTCATTCTGGTCACTGAGAAGTGAGAAGATTGTAATGATGTTACCCCCACCAAGGCGATAAATCTTCATCCGTTTCATAAAGGGACTCTGCTTGTTAATCGTTTCAGCACAGTAATAATTGAAGTACTTTCCATACAGTGAGAATTGGTTCACCAACCAAGTCTTGGGATGGTATATTTTCATCTCATAGCTTTGGGAAGCACCTTCTTCATCTGCTGTCACATCAGTCTGAAAGTAGCTCAAATCCTCAGATATCCACTCCAGGGCGTTGTGTATCAAAGTCTGTAGATTTTTCAATTTGCTGTGAAAATTCTCCCAAGGTTTTCTCACTGATTCTGGAATTAAGTCAGTCACCAGGTAGTCTATGCATGTGTCAGGGTTGCGAGAGAAGATTGGAAGTGAGAATATAAGCCTTAGCACACTGAATCCCATGTCTACAACCGCAAAAAATCCAGAGTTGTTCACATTTTCGTCATCGGCCATAGCAGCTTCTTCACAAAGTTGAAAATATTCTAACGCTTTTAAAGCGGTCTCAATCGTATCTGCAGTATTTTCAGGAGTTTTGTGAACATTGTCAAGTGCTTTTGATTTGGCAACAAACCACTTTCTGTACACTTGCCCTCTGGTGTCTAATATGTAAGAATTGTTTGGCATTTTGGATGCTGCTAATTCAGCCCACTTTTGCGCATCCTCAAATTGGTCGTGAGAATAGCTGAAACGAGCAAGTTGTTGCGCAAAGAAAGGATCATCGTTAAATCGTGCATATGCCTCTGTAAGAAGCACAACTGCCATCTCAGGACTTTCTTTCTTCTGCACATGCTCAATGAATGGGGAGAAGAAACTGTCAACTTTATCACCTTTACTAATCCTGCTTCGTCTTATAAATAAGTCTCGCAAAAATTTTACATAGTCCTGTCTGCCAAACCTGTGTTCAAGAAGTACATCCTCATGTAAAAGATCCAGGGCAATATCACTTTGCGGCTGATATTTCGAGAGCTGATACAGTATTTCCTTAGCAACTAAAGGGTGAATTATTCTGACTGAGTCAATGTGTGTCCGTTCATCTCTTAGGTGGATGAAAGCTAATTTTGCCTGCTCACTGAGGCAGCTCTCAAAGGCATGCTGGCGAAATCTGTCAGAGTAGGTTGTTATGGGTAGCAGGGCAACACAATGAGACTGAGAGATGAATGAGTTTTGCAAATATGTGTTCAGCAGTGCAACAAAGCGAATGAGCCGCGTATCCTTTGATGTATGGTCAATCCCTTGAAGCAAATGTATCACAAATTTCTCGATATACTCTTCACTAAACTCCTCGCTCATCAGGACAAAAGTCAAGATGAACTCTGGCTTGTGTCGTTGCTCAAGAGTCTGGCGCTTTGTTGCAAAGTGTCTCTTTTCTCCATCCGACAATTTGTGAGTCACTGCAACATTTTCTGATGAAGAGTCCTTACACATTCTCTGTGGATCATGGGACCGTCTGCAAGTAAGCAGGATAAAGCACAGTGTTCCGTGTGCAATCCTTTTGGTGTTGAATGCTACCTCCAATTCATTCTTTAAATCATCCAGATTCTCTCGGTCACAGTCTTCCAAAAGCAAGAGAACTGGGAGACAATTTTGCGGGTCTTTCTCTTCATACTCTCGAAGTTGGAAGGCATGCTCTGCTACTAAAGAAAGAGAATATGATGGTTTCACAACAGCACATCTCAAGTCTTTTCGACTATTCCAAAGAACCTGCCTTGCAATTGTACTACCACCACTTCCTGGATGATGGTATATAGTCAAGCAACAAATTGGGAGTTGCCCAACCTGTCCTTTGAGGTTCTCCTGAATCAGTTTGGCAATGTCATTGTAAGCATCTCTTCGAATAACCTCCTCTACAAACTTGTTCTCAGCCAGCCAGAAGTTCAACCAGTGAACTTTTCCTCCACGATAAAATTGCCTTTCAATGTGTTCTTTTTGTTCCATAGCATAGTCAAAGCTGGTTTCATCACAATGGTTAGCACCCAAGATGTCAAGGGAATGCATTCGCTCTTCCTCTCGAGTCTCAAAGTTGCACACTCCCTTTGAACAGACGGGAAGGAGTTTTGTGGTTCGTGAAATAATCGGTTGGATGCGCTGCAGAGTTGCATTGATGTGGCTCATTCTCATTCCGACAACACTTGAGCGGTTTACAGTGTCTGCACCACAAGGCCCCTCCGCAAAGCTCTGCCACTTCAGGAAGTTCTCTTCTGATTCTGAGATGCATATGATGTCGTCGTGCCCTTCCATGTCAGTAAAGAACTCAAGGAAAGTGTACAGTAGAGGTGTTTCAACAGAAGATGTGAGCAGGAACACCACAAGGAAAGTGCCTTTTGGCAGTATCTGTTTACAGATCAGTGACACACATTCTCGAAGTAAAGTCATTCTGGTTTTGATCCATGTCATGTCATCAAACGGAGCTTCGTCTCCTTTGAAATCGCTACGTCCATTGCAAAATATCCAACTTGGCTGCTCAAATAAGTGGAGACCATCTTCAAATTCGTGCATGCTCTTTCCATTGGGAATTTTGTAGTCTTGCATGAAATGTGGGTTTACAGCATGGTGCTTTGAGTACTCACTGCACAGTCCTGACACTTTAGAGTCAGGATCAAAGTCGAACACACTGAAGATATTCATATTCAGCAGAAAGTCTATGCTGCTGAGGTCTTGCTTTCCGAATTTGTTTGTGACAAGAATATACCATTTTTCCTTCTCAATGAATTTCTTGCCACTGGTAATGAGCATTGTCAGTTTTCTACCCAGGTCCTGGCTGACTTCTGCATTGCTGTCAAAACATGCCTGCTCAGCCCTTTCTCGCACAGCATCCCTGTCACGCACCCGTTGGTAGAATTCATTTGGATCACTAACTGGTTCTGTTTTCGAGCCTATCCTGCAGTAGATGACTTCTTTTTCAAACTCAACCTTGTTTGAACTCTCTCTGAAGTTTGGAAGACGAACAGAATATACTCTGTTCTTCACAACACTGATATCAGGTACAATGTCAACTTCCACAACATACCTCTTTTCCCAGCCGTTAATGTCAGTAACCTCAATGAATTGAGGTGGCCGTATACACTGTCTCAAATGCTCTGCATCCCCACTGGAAAAGGCTTTCTCAATGTGATCAAGGGCATCAACATACATGTCTTTTTCAGGCACTGGCACACCAATAATCTCACCATGATCATACCAATCATCATCCCTATTATCCATTACACCAAAATGTATGGTGCCATTTGATCTTACATTCATGCAACCAACACCAAATTTCAAGACCTCTTTGGCAAATTTGGCCTTCTGCCTTGTGCGGTCTAAAGTTGCTGCGGTAGCAAATGACTTGTACTCGTGGCAGGGGGATATGAGATCAATAACACCCGATTCTGGCTGCAGGACACTGTGCTTGGCATAAGTAAAATCAATACCATTTTTGCAAAATGGTCTAGGTCTACAGTCCTTTTTTGATGTTGACACAGATCGAATCTCTGAACTCGAGGTGGTTTCCTTGGCTTCTGGAGGGGTTTCCTTTGTCTGAGCGACATTTTTGCCATTGCTGGGTTCCCTTTTAGAACCTTCTTGTTTTTTGTGAACTTTTTGGGCCTTCTTAAGCGATTCAACAAGTTCGTTTCTCTTCTTGATGATTAAAAGAGCTGGCCCGGATTTCATCCCAGTTTCTTTTTTCAGAAAGTCCTCCGTTACTTCTAGAAGAATCTTCCCATTGACCTCTTCTTCGTTCAGCTTGGTCACATAGTCTTCTTTTATGCCAATGGACCTCAGCCAGGAGCTGACCGCTGCCTCTGTCCATTTTTCCATGGGAACGTTTTCAAACTCTGTTGCAAAATTGCCAAATATTAGTTACTTATGACTGACATAATTTCTGTTCAATTGTATAGTTATAAAGCTATGTATTCTTACCCATTATTCAATTTGTAGGACCATCTTTAGTTGGCTTTGCTTCATCAATCGATGCCTGCAGAACAAAACTCTGGTAAAAGGGCCATTCTACGATATCATCTGAGTGTCTCAGCGAAATTATGCCTTACACCAGTGGTTCCCAAACTGGGGGCTGGGACCCCCATGGGGGTTGTGGAGGTACTGAAGGGCGGTCGCGGACAAAAGGGAGTTGCATTCACTTCTATAGATGTATTTGCTGTCCTGTTGATTCTAGCAATATTAGCTGACAATCTATTAATGAAAAAAATTAATAGAATATATGAATACAATGAGGTCATGTAACTAAAGAGATAAAAAAAATCTTTCACATGTGTATACGCACTACAATATGACTTAAATGATTTATTGCAATGATTCTTGCTCGAGACATTAGGAATACCTTAAAGACTTTACATGGGGACCAAAACATGTTTTAATTTGGCTTTGATTTGGCCTACTTATAATGTTAGCTAGAATTTTTGGTCACAACCTCAACACAAACAGAATCTGTGACGCACCCCCAGGGGGTGCCCGCACCCCAGGTTAAGAACCACTGGTCTAAATGAGTACACAGTAAAAACACGTGTAACTCTTAATGCAGTAAGACAGTGGTTCCCAACCTTTTTCTTCAGGGACCCATATTTTTACCATTTTAAGCTTTGGTGACCCAACTCATTTTATTCCTCAATTTGTCTTCAGTCAAATATAGAATACGTGTTTAATGTATCACATTTTGTTGCTTCTATGCACATATAAGTTTAAATGCTTTGTCATTTATTCAATATGGGCTATATATGGTAATAAAATTAAGCCCCTTAAAATCCAGAGGGCTTCGCGACCCACTGTGGATCTTTGGCGACCAATAGGTTGGGTCCCGACCCATAGTTTGGAAACCACTGCAGTAAGACACAGTCTCCGTTATAAATGAGCTGTTACCAGATCAGCAATGACCAAGTCGTAATGGATAACTAAAGGCCCTGTTCAGGGCTTCTGCAAACCAGCTCCGACAAAGTGCTGAGCATTGCTCAGCTAAAATTCGATTCCATTGTTTTCAATCGAACCACGCACACTGGCGCCGATGTCCGCTGACATTCGCCGATGTCGGATAGCAATTAGAGACAAGTTCTGTTTTGTTGGCGCCGCCCATTGACTATCAATGCAATGTTCGGGTGAAATTGGGTTTGGAGGTCCGAATTCTTGCGGAAGCGAAAGTGCGCCGCAGTGCTGTCGGAGCCAATGTCCGGCCGGCCTCACTGTGATAGTGATGTAGTAGTGACTGAGGTAGTGACGCTTTTTTCAGTGACTATTACAGCTTCATAGGTGCAACAGTGTGCATTAATGGTCTATCGTATTTCCGTTTCAGATAACATTTGGTCGCACTCAAAAAATAGTGTTAATTCTGTGCTTTAATCAGTGTAACATTTGGACATTACGGTATTCTATGGCTATGTCTATGGAAGATTTTGTCTGTAGTTGAAATGAAACCATATGGTTGATTAAAGGTCAATGCAATTTCAGAAATGAGTCAGAGCCTATACTGTATCCTACAGACGGCCGTCTTACACTGGTAGCAGAGGAGTCGGCCTCCAGGGTCTGGTAGCAGAGGGGTCGGCCTAATGTATTATACTGGTAGCAGAGGGGGAGGCCTAAGGTCTTATACTGGTATCAGAGGAGTAGGCCTAATGGGTCTTACACTGGTAGCAGAGGAGTAGGCCTAAGGCAGTGTTTCTCAAACTTTTTCAGACCGAGGACCACTTTGTCCCCCCAAAAAATAATCGGGGACCACCTGTCAACTGAATTGGCAGTTGATGGATGCTAATTTGACACTGCTAATTTTTATGCAGATCACTTACTTTTTATTCACATTATAAGCCTGTCTTATTGTGTTGAAAACATGAAAATGTTACAAATATATCCTACTGCTAGCTTATCTTGGAAAAGTAGAAATCCCCTCGCGGACCACCTGAGCTCTGTCGCGGACCACTAGTGGTCCCCGGACCACACTTTGAGAATCACTGGCCTAAGGTATTACACTGGTATCAGAGGGGTCGGCCTAATGTATTACATTAGTAGCAGAGGAGAAGGCCTCCAGGGTCTGGTAGCAGAGGAGTAGGCCTAATGGGTCCTACACTGGTATCAGAGGGGTAGACCTAAACTTACACTGGTATCAGAGGGGTAGGACTAATGTATTATACTGGTAGCAGAGGGGTAGGCCTAAGGTCTTACATTAGTAGCAGAGGAGAAGGACTAATGGGTCTTACACTGGTAGCAGAGGAGAAGGACTAATGGGTCTTACACTGGTAGCAGAGGAGAAGGCCTAAGCATCCAGGGTCCAACATTCTTCTGTTGCTTTCCACCAAGCACTCATGCTGCAGGCCGCGCTGGACTTCTGCAAAATAGAGAACATTACCCAAATTAAAAACTTGACAGACATTTTAAGTAGAACAGAAAAAACAGGCATTCCTGTGTTTGCTTTACATATACACATATTTTAATGTACAGTTGTAATTTATTTTAAGCAAGCCCAGTTTGAGCAAAAGCGATATTCACATTTGCTTTTTCATCTTTTAAAAAAAAACATTGTATTCATTGATTTTTTCAAAAGAATTATATAAAAGTCACATAAATGTCCTCACATTTTGCATCGTTTTCCAACATGGTAATACAAATAAACAAAATCTCCCAATCCCTCCCCCCTCCCTCCCTCCAAAAATAGCACTACAGATTCCACGATACATTCCACACTGTGAATCATGTAAGATTAAATAAAATAATAATACTAATGATGATAATAATAATGATAGTAATAACAATAATAATACTACCACTGCCACTATTACTAACAATAAGAAGAATAATAATAGTCATCATTATCATTAAAACCCCTTAAGGCGCGGCTTTATAAATTTGTTGTTACCAGCATGGTAATGACTAAGTCGTGGTGCATTACTAAAGGGCCTGCGTTGTATCATAGTATTGTAGTGCTATGGTAGTTACATTTCAGTGATTATTACAGCGTGCCACTGGAGGTACGGCGCGCATTAAGGGGCTACAACAAAAAACAAAACAAAACAAAAAGAATGAGAGAAAGAAAAAGGGAATGGGGGGTGGGGTGGGCTGGTGTTGTGTTTGTGTATGTGTGTGCGTATGTGTTGCTTTTTCATCTTTGATAGCAATAGGAGACATGGAATTCAACAGACCCTACCGAGACTTCTAAACAACCACAGAGGCGATACTGCCCAACAAATCTGGCCAGTCATTAGACTACCGAATTTACCACACAAAAACAGCTCACATTACATCTGATGTTACACAAAAACGCCAAATTGTTTCTGCACTTCATACAAAACTGTGGGCATCACCTTATATGGCAACAACAGTGCCATTTCCTGTCAAGAACAGCCTGTATCTAGTCCTGATGACAAAAGGGCGTTGATTTGATGGCATACAACAACCCTTTGTAATCAGGGGAGTTTTTATTATATTATTATTATTAGGTAACACTTTACTTGACGCCGGCGTCATACGTATGACATAATAGTGTGATAACAGTGTCATGAACGAGTCATAAACATAATGCCAATGTCATAAACGATTTATGACCATGAAAAACCATGACCATGTAAAGACAAAGTCATACAATGTTTATGACATTGACATGACAATGACACATTCATGACTGCATTATGACAATGTTATGACACCATTATGTCATCATATGATGCCGGCGTCAAGTAAAGTCTTACCTATTATTATTATTGTAATTATTAGTACTATTATATGTGCAGCTGATTAAAGTCTGGCATAACTCACACCAGTGTGTGAGTGTAAATAAGCTATCTGTTAGCTTTCATAACCTAGTCCAAGCAGGCCTACTGATTTCGAGATGTAGGCCTAACTCCTAGCATTTGTCATCAGTCAGAACTGCGGAAGCCCCTTAAGGGGAATGAACACCTTCATGCTCTTTAAGAAATCATCCCGTTGCCTACTCCTGGGACAGTCAGATTGTCACAATAGGACTTTTAGAAATGCACAACAAATACCTCTTTTTAATGTATGTTCTCTACATGTCTTCCGAAGTCCAGTCTTGCATTTTAAATGTCTGTAGGCCTGTGTATTGTCTGTCTATACTGTCCATATATATACATAAAGTAGGCCTATGTCTGCAAGGGAAAGTAAGAAATGTAATTTCAAATTCTTTGTATGGCCAGTACATGTAGCCAGTGCATTTGGCTTATTAGACCTTGATGGATGAGAATCTTCACAGACAACCTTCCTACAGTGCAGACATTAGCCTACAGACAGACATTTTCCTGTAGGCCTAGCCTAAAGAGGAAATGAGGGCATAGTAGGCCTAGTAGATTGCCTTACATTGATGTCTCCAGGGCCCAAACTTCTTCTATTGCCTACAAATCACTGAGGCCACTGAACTGAACTGATGAAAGACGGAAGAGAAGAAGGGGAAGAAGGCAGAAAATGGCTTTTGTTGGAGAGTGGTCGAGTATGACCATTACAGTAAAAGCAGACGTCCCCAGCAGGACCCAAACTTCTTCTGTTGCCTACAAATCACTGAGGCCAAATAAATAATGCAGAATAATGAACTTTAATAACGGACGAGAAGAAAGAAGAAGGAGGAAAAGATGGCTTTTGCATTGAAAGCAGACGGCAAGCAGTTTGCACTTTGTCGCTCTTGTTTTATGAAGTCCTGCGTCTCTCTGCAGCCTTCGCCGCTGTTTGCACAGACACAGGTTGGTACGGGAAAGACCACCGACGGTTTACATAATAAAGATCTCGGGAAAGACGCTCGGAACAGGTTTCATGCACAAATTAAGACCTTTTCGCCAAATGCGAGTTGTATCAGATTAATTCAAAACCAACAGAACAATTACATTATCATATAACACCGTTTTACTCACCGCGAAGAAGGACGAGGGGGAAAGTGGTGTAAAAAAAATTATGGCATGCTGATTCAAGAACTCCTGCTAATTCCTGAGTTTGAAAGTTGTCTGTAGGCTACAGATTGCGCCCGCCACTAGCCTAGGCCGATATGTGCGCCAGACCAGCCGCTGCCGCCTAAAACCAGAGCACCGTGTTTCTCCGTAAATGAAACCTCGGGGGACGGACCTATAGCCTGTAGACCTAATCACTCTCTTCTTCCTTTGCAGAAAGAGAGGAAATGGTGCAATGTAGGCCTAACAGTTTCCTGGAAGTCGTCTTATGATCTTGTTCAGAAATAAATCCTGTGGCATGACAGACATGGTGCAATAACTGCATAAGAGGGCACTGATTGGAGAAAAGACAGAAAACAGAGATAACAAACAGCTACATTACCGAATAGCAATTTCTGAGCATGAAGGCCTAGACCTTTTATTGGGCAAAAAACTCATTAGGCCCTATGAAAATTGATTTGGTGTTTCGCACTAGGCCTAATGCCTAAATCCACGTTAACCCCTGGCAAGGAGAGGAGGATGGCTTGGACTTGAATGGTAGTAATGCAGAGGGGTTGAATTGTCACAAAGTGAACTGGAAAACATAAATGTCCCAGTAAAGTTAAGGCAATGCCCCCCTCCATCCATGGTTATTTCCTTTGCAAAAAATATGCATTTGACAGTGAGAACTCATTGAACCCATAAAACAACATTGCACAAGAATAAGATAAATTATAATACAATAAACAATAATAATAATGATTTTTTAAAAACAATTGCTGTCACGTGTCACAAAAAAAAGTTAAATACACATTGTCCACTGCTGTTGACGTGAACTCCAGTCAGTGTCAGTAGCCTTCTATTGGATCACATATCCTCACCTCACCATACCCGAAACCACACTCCTTGACCTTCCAACACGCCCCATTAGACCCGAGCCAAGGGGCACTTGAGGGGGGGTCTGATTTAAGGGGGGCATTTCAGGCTGCTATCACTTCCACTGTTACCACAGCTGTTACTCCCCCTACAGGCACGTGCTGGGCTCTGCAGGCCCAGTCCACACCAGAAAAGGCAGAGCAGAGGGGGGCGAGTAAGACAACACAAGGCACAGGCACAGCTCCCTGGAATGTGTCCACCGACCACCATTCATCTTTATTCCCGCTATACTGCCCACTCCAGTTCATTTTTCAAATTTTGACTCCCATACCGCGGTAATCCCACGGGCCCCGCGGCCCCATGGGAATTCCTGAAAAATGTCTCTGTGGGGTGCTAGTAAGCCAGGAGGGGGCTCTTCAGGGTGCAGAGCCGCATGGCCTGGTGGGTGGGTGTGTCAGCAGTGAGGGGACTCAGGACATGTGTGTGTGTGTGTGTGTGTGTGTGTTCTTTTCCTGTGGCTTAATGTATATACTGTTTGTGTGTGTGTGTTTATATGTTTAATATGCTGTGCAATTATGTTCATAATGTCTTGAGCAAGGGTTACACCACAAATGTACGTTTGCATTTACTTTAGAGAGAAAACATAATTTTATTTTCCTTGTATGACTTGTGCATATGAAGAAAGTGACAATAAAAGCTGACTTGTCTTGACTTTTAACACCTCTGACTATATTCGACATCAAGTGAAAAGTGGACTTGATATATGATTAAGGAGTTGAATTAGGGTGTACATCCTTACTGGTGAACATTCCATTGTGCGCCACCATGTTAGTACTGCACAGCTCGCAAAAGCAGACTACACACCACATCCAGTACAAATACCCTGAATTATATGAAATTTACAAATGCATTTCAGATTTTTATCTGAGATTGCAGTACCAAATGCATTTTAGATTTATCTGAGATTGCAGTACCAAATGCATTTTAGATTTATCTGAGATTGCAATACCAAATGCATTTCAGATTTCATTTCAACATTTTAGATGAGCCCCAAAACACCTAATAATCAAAGCCAAAGGCAGTCCAACCATATACAAGGAGTGTGTCCTTTTTATTTGGGCCAGGCAGTGTATGATGTCCTAGTCCAATTCATAATCTCAGCCGATCTCTAGATTGAGATTTCATTTTAACATTTTACATGAACCCCAAAACACCTGATTGAAATTAAGGAGCAAATCATGTTTGACCAATGCAATATTGCAGACTGCACTTCTAGTGATAGTGAACATCTATGATGGGGTGTCAAACATAAGGCCTTGGCCCGGGGGCCACATGCGGCCCACATGATGGTTCAGCCCGGCCCCAGACTGCTGTCTACCTTGAGATAACTGATATTAATGTGAATCCGATATGAACCAGAAATTTGCAGCATTTCTCCATTGCACTAATACGCTACTGGCACGGCCCTCTGGAGCTCAAACTGTCTGTATGTGGCTCCTGGCCAGAGATGAGTTGGACACCCTGGTCTGTTCTATTGTGGTTGTGGTTTACAGTGGAATGGTATAGCATGGTCCATCTGTAACGGGGGGAAACACACACATTACTTGTGGAATAGTGAAACAGTAAGGAGATATACAATACAGTACATGAGATGTAGGGAGACATCAACCTATGACACAAAACAGGTCATTCATTACCGTACAGGAAGAATGTTTATTTAAAATCAATATTATATTTATTATAAATCATGTTCTAAATAAATAGAATCCATCATTACATTTTGTACCAAGAGAACTGATTTATAATTTAAACCGTAAATAAAGAAAGAATGAAAAGAAATAATAGAGAGTGGAGTCATGAGGTTTCTGCTTGACAGTACAGTGTCAGCCAGGCCAGCCTGTCCACAGGTCCACTGACAGTCCACTGCCTCCCTCTGCAGGTCAAACTGTGAACTGCATGTCTACAGTGACTTGCCCTCCAACAGATGTTGATGTAGCCTACTCATGCTAACGAAAAGTTGTTATCAAAACCAGCAAACATGATCATCCTTACACTTTTACCAACATGTCCAGAGAGTAGCCTTTTACTGCAGATGGGCCTGTCGACGGGCCCATTCACTCATTGCTGAAAAGACTCAACTACATCAAAACGTCAGTGTTATGACATTACAGAGAGCTTTAAGTAACAGATGAAGACCTGATCATTACAATTTTGTGGCAAAAAGGTAATAACAGAGGCTCTAGTGGTGTCAACAATAATTGATTCAGCAATACATCGCAATGTGGTTCAGGACAATTCGGTAAACGATTCAGGAAATGCCGTAATCGATGCAGCATATTTTTTCAAGTTTAAATTACTTCCATGGGCATTTCCGGAGCAAATGAACCAAAAATTAAATTAAAGCACTTCAGAACATTGACAACTGCCGACTGAAACACACAACAGCCAATAAAGTGTTCAATATCTGACTGCTTGTATTGCCTCAGGACTGATGAAAAACCTGTCCTTGCTTTCAGTAGAAATGTATTGCATTGTAGCATGCATCGTAGAATCGGACTGAATCGATTTGAATCGAATCGTCCCGAATCGTAATCGAAACTAATCATTAGGGCAGTACCAATGCACACCACTAAGAGGCTCTGCACAAAGGGAGTAAAGTGCAGAGTCCAGTATAAACAAGACTAAATGTCATGGATGTCCATGAGCTACTTCAGCAGATGATCTCCTGCTTGCTGCAGTGTCTCATGTCACCAGTGGGGGGCCTCGTCTTGCAGTGTCTCATGTCACCAGTAGGAGGCCTCGTTGTGATGACAGCAGCGTCTGGGTGAATTTCTTCACTTCTGGACTTCTCTCCCTCTGATCTCTGGAAAGACAAATGCAGAGTTAACACTCTGTTGCTACCCCCACCCTTTGGAACAGTCTACCTCTCCATATACAGCCAAGCCCCCACACTGGCTGCGTTCAAAAAATACCTGAAATCACATTTATTCACTGAGGCCTATGGCCCTTAACCACTCTGCCCCCCAACTCCACTTCTACCCCCTCCTCTCCTCTCCCCTCTATTCCCTAGCCCTATCTTATTTTGTAAAGCGACCTTGGTTTGCTTGAAAGGCTCAGTATAAATGTGTGTGTGTGTGTGTGTGTGTGTGTGTTTTCTTTTAACAGTGTGATCATTGATTTTGATCTCCTTTTTGGTCAACACCTAACCCCAACAGACATCCCACTTATACCTGTATTTAGTACCAGAGACATACAGAATATGAAGTTACTATAATATTTGTTGCTATTACCAGTACATCTTAGACATGATAACTTGTTACAGTTTCCTTAACTCCTTCACCACCATATTGGGGCCAACCTGAATAGTTGTGTCTTGCTGTGAAGTGAAGTTTGGTCTTCCACCGTTCATGCTGTTGCTTCGTTTTAATTTCTTGCAACTCATCTTCACTGGCTTCCCTTTAAAAGCAAAGAAAAGTACGAAACCAACATTTTATTGCAGCATACTGCATTTTATACAGGTTGAAAAGGCATGTTCTCAAAATATTTAAATGGCAGGAATTCACACATAGGTAGATGAACGGATCCCTGAACAGTCGGAATTGAAAGTGGAATCGTGCGCCCAGTCCACAACATGACAATGAAAAGGATTGTTGACATGCTATATATTATCATTTTTTTGTCAGCCAATTTGGTTAGATCTTAAATCTTACAAAACAAACTAGGTCTACAGTCTCTATCAGTCAAAGCGTAGGCCTAAGTTGTCTTAAACCAGCCAAACTGAAATTTCAACTGAATTTTCTTTTTTTTGTTTTTTTTACTCTGACGAAGGTAGCAAGTAGCAACGCCAGAAAAAGTTAGGTGGGCATGTTTGCACGAAATAAATGTTTAAAAACTAAGCTGACCTGCTCCAGTCTATTAGCTAGGCTACCTACTTTCAACTGAAGCGTCAACAGCATTTGGTCTAAAAATGTTAATTTAGAGCATTGGAAACTAACACTATTAGGCCTACTGAAAGAAACCGGGCCATTTAAAGCACAGTAAGCAGATACAACTATGAGAAGCGTAGGCCTACAGCTCCATTGGCACCCATTCATTATCAGAGGTGGAAAGTAACTAATTACTTTACTCGCGTTACTGTAATTGAGTAGCTTTTTTGTGTACTTACTTTTTTTACTTAGCTTTTGTGTGCATACTTTTTAAACTACTTTTTAAAATTTGTAATTTTACTTTTACTTAAGTAAATTTTCTTTCGAGTAATGTACTTCGGTACATTTTACAGCACAAGCGTTACTGAGTAAAAAAAAAAAAAAAAATCTAGCCTAGTTTATAAAGAGTTGGCGCGTGCGACCCGTCTCTCACTCAATTGATGATGACTGACATGGAGGCTGACGATGGAGATTCATTTAACTCAGAGGAGATCAACATTAGCTGTTCTTCCTCTAACCCAGTGCACCCTTTGCACATCTACGTAGAGGCAGAAAACGCTGATTGTTTAAAAAGTAACTTCATACTTTTACTCAAAGTACATTTTAAATTATTTATTTTTTACTTTTACTTGAGTAGATTTTTTTGACCGGTAAATTTACTCGTACTTGAGTACATTTTCAACAGAGTAACAGTACTTGTACTTGAGTACAATAGTTTAGTAGGCTACTCTTTCCACCTCTGTCATTATTTACTTGGCTGCGAGAACATAGCTGCAGTGCCAATCCTGGCCACCAGGCAGTGGCCATTCTCATAGACGTTCTCTGGAGAGACCCAGGGTCTTGCTTATCAAGCTACCTGCCGGTAGATTGTATGCCAGATGCCACCAATTCAAGTTCCTTGAAAATACGAGCTGCCTGTCACCCTCCTTTTTCTAGCGCTTGTGCGCCCACTCATGCAACGCTTAAAGGACCAGTTCGGCCAATTTCAACATGCAGTTGTAATGCTCACACTACCCTGGACTTGTCAGAACCTGAGTTTTTTTTTTTTCTTCTTCTTCAGTCTTTTCCGAGATCTTGGTCATTGTAATGGGGGCAGCTCTTTGTTTACATTTCATAAAAACATTTTTATTTATTCCCAAAAACATCCGAAAGGTTATACAACATCAGCAGACAACTAGCAAACAGCGGCACCTTATGGGAAAATATTTGGAGTAGGCCTATGTTAATTTAAAAAAAAATGTAAACAAACGCTGCCCCCATTAGAATAGCTCATATCTCGGAAAGGGCTTAGCTGAAAAATGTGGCATCACCGGGTACTGACAAGTGAAGGGTAGCATGAGCAATACAACAGCATATTGAAATTGACTGAACTGGTCCTTTAAAACAGCCTCGGAACAGCGAATCATGCGATTAACCTAATCACAACCTGTAGGCAGCACAAAGTTTTGCACGAACAGACAACTTATGCAACAAAACAACAAGAAGAAACTCATTTCATTGTTTTGTTTTCATTGCATTGTTTTTCCACGCTGTAAAACGTGTGCTGAGGGATTTGAGACACAGGACTGTCTGTTGCACGCGCGCTGTTGTAAAAAGCAGAGTTGAACTCACCGTCCGATCCATCTCTGTAATCCCTTTCGAAAATTTGGCTTAAAATATGGGAATTTTCCCGGGGAAATTTCACTATGGGGATACGCTTGGGCGTGACCATCTATGGAAGCTCCAATGACATTACGTCTGTCAAAGACAGACAGTCGACGCAGTCGGGCTCCGCCCGCTTGGGGTGTCTACCCCCGTCGACACGCTGAGTCCAGCATTCTCGCTTTCTTCCCGTGAAGATCTACTACAAGCTCCTCGCACCTGCCAAGGCTGTGCTCGCTTAACCGTTCACAGACGGACCGTCCAGGACCCCGTCGCCGAACGCGACCGCGGCCGGTAAGTGCTATATTGTTTGCCTTCGTCAAGAAGTGCATTGAAGGTTTGCAGTTAAGTCAGCTTACTTTCCAACTCAAGTGAAGTGTCCGCGTCGTGGCGAACTTCAAGTTTAGCATGGCGGGCTACCTAACCCACCTAGCTACCTAAGCCTGATTTAGCTACCTCTACCTCCACCGAGCACTCGGGTGCCGGTGATAACTTATTAATGGTAAGCTACACCGTACAACAGGGAGCGAGAACGCCTTACTCGCTACTCTGTTTGACTATTTTCATCTGTTTTCTGTTTGTAACCCACCGCATGTAAACCCACTCGGCGGGAAACAAGTTGCTAGCTTCGATCTGTAGCTACAAGTTTAGCATGGCGGGCTACCTAACCCACCTAGCTACCTAACTTCAGCTTAGCCTGATTTAGCTACCTCTACCTCCACCCAGCACTCAAGTGCCGGTGATAACTTATTAATGGTAAGCTACACCTTACAACAGGGAGCGAGAACGCCTCACTCGCTACTCTGTTTGACTATTTTAATCTGTTTTCTGTTGGTAACCCACCGCATGTAAACCCACTCGGCGGGAAACAAGTTGCTAGCTTCGATCTGTAGCTACCCCGCACGTGCGGCTAATCTGCTAACACTGGTGTTAACTGAAGTAATCACTTGTTATGACGAGTTCTTCGAGTAACACTACTCTCCTCTCTCTTTTATTCTGAAAGATGCTTCAGGCATTTCCCCCGCCATAGGGAAGAGTGAAAACAAAGAGTGAAGAGCCCGTTGCCTCCCGTGCCGGCGTCACGCAGCCCACCATGGCGGGCTGAGAATCCCAGGTCTGCATGGAACCCTACCATGCACATGCAACGGTTGCAGGCCGCCATACCTGCACCACTGCGTGGACAATACCAGAGGGAATTCGGGAGCGGAGGCTGAATGTGGTGATCGTCACTAACAGCCCCCATGCACAAGTCAGACTCAGTGGATACCATGCCACCCGAGGACGACCCCAGCTTAGGCTACCCCCTCTCACAGGGAGCAGGAGGATACCCAAGCATAAAGCACAATATCAGGGACATCACGTCGCTGCCCCCTCGACCCCAACAGGGTGGGCGACCTATCCTGCAGTAATCAAGGCCCCCCAGTGACCATGCTGACTCGGCGGCCCTCTGCTCAGGATGCAGGAGACAAGGAAAGGGACCAGCAACACTGCCCCCCAACCCCCCTCCCTCCTCAAGTCCCACCTGGCCACCCCTCCCAGCAGTCCTGGCCTGTCTGAGAGATGGCCCCCGTCACTGGAAGTCTCACAAGTATTCCAGATGTGCCCTAACCGACGGGCTGTGTCGACTATGTCCAACATCGCTCTCCCCTGCAAGAGAGACTGATAGGTGGGCGAGCCGGTCCGATTGCTCTCTGATGCTGTCACCAGGTCCAGACGGACACGGCAAAACAGACACTCAGGCATCATCTACACGATGCACCAAGGGCCCGGCGCTGTGCTGGTGAAGATGAGGGAGACAAGGTCTCGGCAGGCAGAAGGAGGATGCTCTCTGGGCGAGCCTGACACACAAGCCGCCCCCAGGCCCCAACCTCCCAGACAGGTCAACACTGCCAAGGTAGTCATCCTATGGAGAGAGAGGCCATAGCCTGCACCCTAAGGGCTAGAACGGTCAGAAGCTCAAGGTGCTTCAACCCAGAACAGAGGCCCAAACTGTCCAAACGGCCTACAGGACCCAGTGGCGGACCTGACAGCCCAGACTCACTTGTTCCCACGTCCTCGCCCACAGCGGAGAGGAAGATGGAGAAAAGGTTATGTCTTACAGGTGTTCAAAATCTGAAACTGCAGACAAAGTGTCACCAAGCACAAATCACACCCAATCTCAGTGTCCAGTAAATATACATTATTCGCACCTAGGCCGTGGGCCAAAGGCGAATCTGTTGATACAAAATAAACGCCAATGCTACACAGAGGGTAATTTCACCAAACTGTTCAGTATACCAAGGTGTTCAGTATACAAAGATCTTTATCTTCCTAGCAAGGGCCAGGAACGATTTGGTCAACACATAGATGCACATAATGCATGAGAGCGGTCTCATCTCACTAAGGTGTTAAGTAGACTAAGGTCATTCGCACCAAGGCAGGGCCAAGGGCGAATTTTATTAACACAATATACACACATTGTGTCTCACCAGACTAAAGTGTTAAGTAAACAAAGGTCATTCGCATCTAGGTAGGGGCCTAGTGCGAATTGTTTTAACACATAACAATGTTAACATGTTATAAACATGCACACTTTGCATCTCACCAGACTAAAGTGTTCAGTAAACAAGGGTCATTCGCATCTGGGCAAGAGCCAAGGGCGAAATTGTTACTACATAACTTACACAAGTAATGCAAAGCAGTAGCCTCTGTCTCACCAGACTAAACTGCTCAGTAAACAATTATCATTTGCATCCAGGCAGGGGCCAAGGGTGAAATTGTTAACATTATGCACACAGGGGATACTATCACAGTAGTCTCAGCAGTGTTAAGGGAACAAATATCCCTCGCACCCAGGCGAGGGGCAGATTTGGTAACACAAAAGTGGCTCCCCTTGCAGCCTAGGGGTAGCCTCAACAGACCAGTGTGCTTTAAAATAAATAAAGAATGCCATCCCCATCCATGCCTTGGGCCAAGGACGGAGTTGTTATTGAGAAGTCACACACGAGGTGTACAAGTACAATGTACTGACACCAGAAATCTCTATCAAAAATAAATACGGTACAAAAAAAAAAAAAAAAGGGGTGCACCACTGTCATAACACCACCAGGGCGCACCATTTCCCCTTTATTGGCAGCGGAGACATAGCAGAGATCTCTCCGGTGACGCTACTAGTGTGCGTCACGTCACGGCTGCGTGGGTAACGTGACTAACGTCATATAAGAGCGACGGGTCATGCTCATCCATGACGTACAGTACACAAACGCAACACTACTTTATTCCACTGTAAGTGGATAAAGAACTTCTGTTGATCACAAAACCACCTAGGTTCAGTGGAACACTAATTTAAGGTCAGTAGACTGAGTTCTCGAGTTACGAACGAAGAGATCCCTTCTTTTCTACTCTAAGGAGCCGTCATGGGCTCTGTTCAACATACTGCGCGATCTCAGCTGGAAAGCGCATTTTACAGACCGTCTTATAAAAACAGGTATGCCACAATCGCATACATCTGACAACAAGGTGCTTTGTCAATCATATCATCGTCTCGATTTTGGGGTTGTCACAAGAGTTACAGCAGATGATCTTATCACAAGGCTGTAGCCTGTCTGAAATCAGAATGTGTATTATGAGTTTCGCCGCCACGGCAAAACATACAGCATCTCGCTGCCTCAACCGGCGATTGAGGACGGCGTTAGCCCCTCTGACAGGCTTGGGATCAGAATACTGTAATTAAGACAATTTCCCCTATTGCTCCCTCTCGAAGGAGTCAGCATTAGATTCCAGGACGGCGCTAAAGCATCGAGTGAATTTGGGTTCAACAAGTCACCGTTAGTAGTAGTCAGACAAGGTCTAGACTACAGTTGGTGTAACGGCATCCGCTATTACGGTAGCGAGAGGTGTCTCTCTATGATGAAGGGCTTTTACAGTAAAGCTTACAGTAAAGCTTACTGGCCACGTTGTTCATGCAGTGGTTTCACCATCGCACGTCCAGGGCGACCATATACATTAAGTGTTCTGGGCCCTGAAACATTTCCAAAACGATGTAGGTGGTTGAGGAAACTATTGATGGGTCACAGTTTCTGTTAAGTCTGCAGAACAGGGCCAAGGGGAACATCCTCTCTACTCTCAAACATCGGCTTGTGTGGAGCAGGGGTTGGTGCAGGTTTTTGCTATCTTTACACCTTGTAAGGAAACACACAGTGCCCTCTATTCCTCCTTGGCATAAAAGATGCACTAGATTGCTATGGGCAAAACACCCTGCTCTATGCATTCACACCAATAAGCATAATAACCCCCACACTGGTCAGAGTCAGGCAACAGAGCCTGCTACTGATTTTGTTGGCCCAATTATGTCACCCTATGGGGGCACGATTGTGTAAGGTTGTTCGGAGGGCCCTCAGGGGCCCCACCTCTACTGAGAGATCCTCTCAGACAAGAAGCGATATTTATAATTCACACCTACACAGGCTGGTCCGGTAGGCTCATTCTGTGAGAGGTAGAATTCAGACGCAGTCGCCCTCTCCCAGCAGTCACCGAGACTGTACTAGGGGCGACAGCAGCATACACACTTCATACTTGGTCATAAATGGCGTGTGTTCAAGGTATGGGGCACACGGAGACACTTCTCCCTAACGCCCTGTTGTTCAGCTTCTTAGCTTCCTACGGGATCTTTTACACAGGGTTAAAGTCTTTCCCAATAGGAAAGTTTACCTTGCTGCATTTTCAGCCAGCCACTTAAGTTTTGAGTACAAGCCAGCAGGGTAGTACTCCTTGGAGACTTAGTTCTGGTTAAGTTGAGCTACACGCTCACCCCTCCAAATCACTGGTTTGAAGTTTAGCTTGTCAAGACTGTTCTAATACAGCATTAACCACCATGAAATGAGTGAGTGAAGTAAACGCCTTCCTTGTGAGGCCCTCTTGGTTTACAATCTGACTCTGATTTGAAGAAGGTGCGTCTTCTCCCCATTACAGATTTGTGCCCAGAGCAGGACTTTCTTTAGATGTCGGAGAAAGGACCTGGATTCCCCGCACCCTACCCCTCACTCAGAGGAGGGTCAGGAGCTCAACTATGTGTCCCCTGTTAAAGCTCTGTGACTATACAGAATTTAGCAGAGTTCAACTTTTTGTGGCGGCCACACGCCATAAAGGACTACCACTGCCACGTCAGGGGTTGTCTCATTGGATTGTGAAAGCTACAGCGGTTGCCTATCAGAATAATGTCTCGCCGGCCCCTTAGGGACCTAAGAGCTTATGCATTAACAGGAATGGCCAATTCCAGGGCACTGTCCACGGGGTTGCCAATGGTAGGCCTGTGCAATGTAGCGAACAGGGCCCCAGGGTACACGTTCGCCCGCTTTCATGAGCTAGAGGTATCTGGCCGACACTTATCTCACGCTGTACTAGGTTCTGACTCCCCAGCAGCGATCTATACATTCTGACCGATGCTACTGTAATAAGGGCTTTACATAGCGTGCATTCCGGGAGTGGGCTATATCTCCCATAGTGAAACACCGAGCGAAGTTAGAAAAAGAACGTTAGGTTATGGCTATAACCCTCGGTTCTTTGATAACAGAGTGAGGTGTTTCACCTATTTTTCCCTCCTTGCACTAGTTGTTAGGTGGGGAAGAAACCGTTAAGAATGCTGGACTCAGCGTGTCGACGGGGGTAGACACCCCAAGCGGGCGGAGCCCGACTGCGTCGACTGTCTGTCTTTGACAGACGTAATGTCATTGGAGCTTCCATAGATGGTCACGCCCAAGCGTATCCCCATAGTGAAACACCTCACTCTGTTATCAAAGAACCGAGGGTTATAGCCATTCCCTTTCGAAAATTTGGCTTAAAATATGGGAATTTTCCCGGATTTTGGGAGCTCTAACTTGACAGGTATGAATTTAGCTGCGCCCTCCGTTCCGCTGTCCAGCAACCACTCCTGATAGCGAGTTTCTGTAGCAGTTATATAGGCCTGTTGGACGCCAGATTGACAGGGCTGTGAACCAATCGAGCTGTGACTTTCTACCACCCTGAAGGGTTTCCGCAAAGTTCTTTTCCGGTAGGGTTCTCTGGTTTCCGCGCCCTTGTTTACAATCATTCTGAAATTGACAGTCCATTCACCAATACGAGTTGCCATTTGCTTTAACCTTTGCTTTAACCCGCCCATCTAGCGCGGGCTACGGGTTCCTTTCAGTTACTGTATCATTGGTTCCTTTGCTCGCAACGTTGCCGCTGGAGCTCAGGAGGCTTCAACTGTCAAGTATGTACTGGGTTACTCTTCAGGGACATGATGACAGTCATCCCACTAAGAGAATTTTGGCAGACTGTTGGGAATATGGATATGATGTACGTAGTTTTGGGTGGGAGGGAAATCGGCAGGCGAGGCAGGTGGGGTTAGATGGTATTCTAGTATGTAAGACTTCTGTTAGGTCGGTCATTCCCCCTTGGTTTTATTGCTTCCCTCAAGTCAACTTGCAGGCTAAGGTTATTGTCAAACCTGGAGGTGTTTATCAAACAGTTCAACAATATATTGATTTGAGGTTTGGAGATACAGTCCAAATTTATACCGACGCTTCAAGGGACCAGGATGGAAAAACGGGAGTGGCAGTACACGTCCCTCAGTTTAAAGCTCAGATCAGGAAAAGGACATCAGACTTTCTTTCAATTTTCTCTGCTGAAATGGTAGCGATAGTTTTAGCCCTGCAATGGGTAGAAGAAGCAAAACCAAGTTACGCTGTTGTTTGCTCAGACTCAATGTCTTCTCTAGATAGCATCCTTAGTGGAAGGTCTTCTAGTCGTCCTGATCTTTTGCAAGAAATACATCAGATACTATATAAAGTGACGCAACAGAAAACAGATGTACAGTTCTTCTGGGTTCCTGCCCATAAAGGAATCCAGGGCAATGAAATAGCAGACCAATTAGCAAAAGAAGCAACTGGTGCTGAACAAGTAGAACTGGAAATTCCTTTGAGCAGATCAGAAATGAAAGCTATACTTAAAGAAAACATAAATACACTGTGGCAGGATCGGTGGGATCAAGAAGGAAAAGGAAGACACTTGTACAGTTTACAGAAAAAGGTTGGCGTTAGGTGGGGTGGGGAACTGAAACGCAGAGAGGAGGTATGGATCACCAGGCTTAGAATTGGACATACGGCTTTGAACAGTGGGTTGCATATTGTAGGAAAACATCAGACAGGAGCCTGTATATACTGTGGAGAAAGGGAGGGAGTTGAGCATGTTCTATTACAATGTACAGAATACTCTCAGGCAAGGGAAAAGATGCAGAGGGCCATTAAGGCACCTATTTCTTTGAGCACTCTACTCAGTACACCTTATATTCAGACAGCAGCGATAATCAAATATTTAGCAGAAACTGGACTAGGCTATAGAATCTGACCTTTCTATTCTTTTTTTTTCCTCATTCTAATCTTTTATTTCTGTTTCTTGTTCTATATTCTAGTTATATTTCTCTCTGTCCCTGTCTCTTTCAAAGATCAAGATTTAGGTAGTCCCTAGCATAGAGGATCACACCTCAGCCCGGTTGGTGGCGGTAGTGCACTTAGTTTGCAAGCCGCCATAAAACACCACAGAAGAAGAAGAAGAAGAAGAGTCGCAACGTTTAGTAACTCATAACGTAACTTAGATCACTGATAAACTAAACACCGTAAACACACATTGTGCTGTTTGTTACAAAAACAGATAGGGTTACAAACCAGGCGCGACTTTTCGCTGGATCTCAAGATAAAAAGAGGAAGCTGAGGTGAATCGCGGCAACCAACTGGAAAACCATCAAGCTACTCGAGTAGCCTGGATGAGCACCACGGTAAGTTTCTCATTTGCCATCCTTTATATCACCATTTGTCTCTTAATTCGTGAACGCTAGTTAATTTAAGTCTAATGTGCAATTTCAGTGTTTTTTTCTGTGAGGTCAATGTAAGATGCTTTCCATGATTACAGTTTTTCTCGATTGCCTCCACACAAGTTCTGGTACTTCACACACAATTCTCAGAACATCTCACCCATTTCCCAACTCCCCTAACCAATGTCACTGAACACTAAACACAATTCCTACTTAACAGGTAGGACTAGGTCCCCTGTTAGTGTGCATGTTGTAATTGAAAACAGCTGCCCGTGTGGGCGAGGGTGGAGCCCTTCCGGTTAGTATAAATTGCCTACTATGTTGTCTGTTAGCCAGGTGTGGCTAACCTCAGTACCGGTTGGCGCTTGGGGAAGCCCTGTACGCTGGGTGAAGTAGGTGATGTTGGCGTGTTGGGTGTTGGACCCACACTGGAGCGCGTAGAGCGCAGCTGAAATGCGGACGCCAGGTTGCCGCATGTAGCCTAACCGGCTCGAAGGTAAGCCCTTCTGTGTGCACCTGGCGATAGCCAATTATGTTTGTACTGTGGCTAACGAGATGTTGTTTCACTGCAGCATTGCATGGTGAAGCAAGGGTCAACCGTAGACTTCCAAGCTCGGTCCAGTGCTTCCCAATTGCAACTGAAGGTAATTTCTAATTAACCGTCACTCTGTGCCTGTGGCTTTCATGCCACACCTTGCTCATTGATAATGGCATTTCCCTGGCATTAACCCAGTCTGTCTTGTGCTTTCTAGGTTGAGCACATTATTGTCAATTGGCTGGGGTGGGGGGACGCCGCCGTCTTTTCTCGGTGTTTGTGTTTGTTATTTTGCCTTTTACCACCATGAGCTCTTTTAGTAGTGGCAGGTTGTTGTTCCTTTGCGCAGGTGCGCGACGCTTTCGTCTTTCAGCCATACGGTCTGACACGGTCAGCTCCAGTCACCCACCCCTTAGACAAGGGATGAGTGATTGGGGACTGGCCGGTTGAGATTTGTAGCAGTATCGTGTAAACTTATTGGTGAGGTGTAGATCCCCTGAGTGGTATAGTAAACTCTCTGCCAAGAGGCCTGATTTGATAAACATAGGCTACCTCTTCACTGTGAATCATTTCAGTGTGCTGTGACTTATTTTGTTTATTTTGATTATGTTTTGTGTGTACAGTTTTGATTGATTGCAGTGTTATTTTGCATTCGCAGTGCAGTGTGTAGTTAACACACTCAGTAAATTACCTGTACTAGGCCTACTCAGTGCTCTCGCACTTAAGCCGTCACCGTTTCACGATATACCTGTATTGACTTCAGTAGAGTTAAGACTCTGTTTGTGTATATGGACTCAAGTGAACTGCCTGCTCATTTTGAAAACGAATAAGACTGAAAGCAGAAGAAAATAAAAACTATTGTATGTGCAACAGCTGTGTCATCCTTGTCATCTAGAACCTGTCGGGGAAAATTGTATTTTTAACATCTGGGTTGTCTCACCCTTAACGAGACTGGCGTAGTCACCTTCTAAAACCTAATTGCTTAAAAGTTAGTAGCCCTACGAACCTCCACTCTGCTACACTACTTAACACTCAAATTCCAGTTTTAAAACACACTCTTTTCACACCATTACACACAATTATCTGGATTACACTCAATTTTCATAAAGAAAAACACTGGGTTTCTCATGGAACACACTGTCATTCACAACACTACAATCAACTGCAATACTATGTTCACTTCCTCATCACATGGGCAAACTCTCTTCATACCGGTTTACAATCTGAAATCATCACCCCATAAGGACACACATTGCATGTCATATTGATGAAAAATGAGTGGATGCAAGGAGAAAACCCATTTGTTTAGTTTTTGAACTCAAAAATATGTTATACAAGACATAACTTTCATGTGGTTACCCAATATTTTACAATACATTAGTGCAATTTTTAAATATGTTTAAAAAATATGTAAAATCTATACACGTCTGTGTACTCCGAGTCTAAAAACAATACTTCAGTATTTTACTACAGAAAAATATCCTCTTTAGTAAGTAGAACACTGAAGAAAATAAGTTTCTACTGTGTTTCAAGTTGAGTATAGAGGGGTTTTTTTCATAGCAATAGGCTATACAGTAATGTAATGGGTTTTTTGTACTGCCAAATAGGCAGTGGGGTTTATCTTTGTGTTGTTTTTGTGAGAAAGACATACAAATCTTTCTGTTTCTGTTTGTGTGTTGTGGGAATGAAGTTATTCTAACTTATGTCACAGTATCCATGCAATCCAGAACAAAAAAAGCCCAAGTTACTGGGAGAAATTAGTTTTACCCTGTGCCCAACAGTGTTTTAATGGGTCTGCAAATGTGTATTGTAGTGACTGTCTGTGTGTGTCATTTGACGACAAAATGAGGTTTTTAGAAGAGAGTACATTGTTTTGAGACAAGACGTGCATTTTTCAGAGGTAGTGAAGAGTTTGGCCCGTTGTGTGTGAGGTTTGGAGATTTGTGTGTAGAGTTTTGAGAATTCGAAGACCGATTCCGAAAATTGTGTGTAGGCAATCGAGAAAAACTGTAACGTTAATTAATTAGCAGCATCATTACGCTATGATGGACGTATGTGTAACGGAGGCTAACTAGCACAGAGTTGGCGTGGAACGTTGGTAAACCTCCCTCCGATAGCCTCATACAGTCTCGTGCCGTTGGGCCGAGAGACTAGTCTCTTGGCCCAGCGGTATCGTACTGTGTCTCCCATTGCCGAACTGTTGTAGTTGACGAGGTCGCACGTTCGATCCCCGAGGGGGGTGAACAGGTGCAAGATGACCTCCGTCACATATGCTAAGATATTGCAGGCTGTAACGTAAACACCGCATTCATAAAGCTCAAGATTGGTGAAGTAGCACGTCTATGACGTTCATACTGTTAAGGTTCAAATGTAAAAATAAACCATGTGTACATCTCTAGCGGTGATTTCCCAAGTAGCTTAGGCCTACTCTCCAGCATGATGCTGTCATGAAATGCCAGTCCATTATCCTTATCCATGCTGGCCTATTTATGACATGCTTAGGCCCACCAGTCTTGGTGTTGTCCTTGTCAATAAGCTTAATAGGCCTATAAAGTGCACCACTTTGTTGTGTTGTCATCCAAATTGTCTGCCCTCTGAAATCACACACATCAGAGGCTTAATGGTTTGGGAAGTGGTATTAAGATTGGAGGGTTGCAGGTTCAAATCCCATCCTACACCTCTCCCTTCACCTCCCATCCAGGCTGTGCCCTTGAGCAAGGCACCTAGCCCCATGCTGCAGGGTCAGTTACTGTAGCAATTCACTGTGAGTAAGGAAGTTGCTTTGGATAAGTGTCAGCTAAGTGTTATCTTTCTGTTTCTCCAGATGAGAAGAGCGATGATCTGATGTCATGACAGATTGGATGTATGGAAGAGCCAGAGGTCCAGCACACCAAGCCAAGTTTAGATGATTTCAACCAACACCAACTCAATGTAGTAGTTTATTTTTAGACACAAAGTACAAATACATTTCAAGGTTATGTAGGGGATGGGAGGGGATATCTATTCTGGGTGGACATGTACAATAGACGTGCAAGTACTTATTTATATTAATAAATGGTTATCTGAACTAGGCCTGTAATAGTCAACCCATTGATGCTGGATGCTGTGTACACGTTGTATTGACCTAGGTGCCTGGAGCGACACAGCATTAAGGCATGACATTTTTTCAGATTAAAAATGTGGGTATGTTAGAGCCGAATTAACATGTTCCAAGAGGATGGTCTTGGCTTTTAAAACTCATATCATGTTTGTATGTGCTTCAGAGACTTATTTAGTTATTTGGTTTTTTTAATAGGATGAGGGCACCTTTCTTAAAAAGGGCATAGGCAATTAGCTGGCATTTTTTGCAGGTGCCGGCTAAAATGGGTTAATATTATTTACATACAGCACTATCCCCATACTAGTATACCCATGTCACCTGAGATATACATTTAGTGGAGACAATATAATTAGTTAGACTAGACTGAAGATTGACAGGCGGTCATGGGTAAACGGTTAGAGTGTCAGACTTGTATCCCAAAGCGGTTCGACTCCAGACCCACCAGGTTGGTGGGGGAGGAGTTAAGTAATCAGTGCTCTCCCCCATCCTCCTCCATGACTGAGATACCCTGAGCATGGTACCGCCGCACTGCTCCCTTGGGGCGCCATTGGGGGCTGCCCCCTTGCACGGGTGAAGCATAAATGCAATTTCGTGCAGTGAACACTTGTGTGCTGTGTCACAATGTCAATGGGAGTTGGAGTTTCCCAGTTGGGCTTTCACTTCACTTTCACAGAAAATGTTCTACGTTGTTGTATTAGTACAATAAAATAAGCAAGACATGTCTGGATGGACTTCATCATTTCAGTTATTTATTATCACAACTACTCACTATCAATGACAACCAGGCGCACACCAGCCAAATGCTGGGGAAAATTAAGTTTGGCCGGTAGAAAAGAAAACATACTTGGCACTTTGACCCATTATGTAATGTACCGGTATGTTCAGAGATTAACATACTAGCCATTTTGGCTAGTGATGAAAAAAGTTAATTTAGAGCCCTGCTGAAAACTCCAACAACTGGTACAGGTGATCAGTGCATCAGGTGAGGAATGTAAGTAGGCCCGATGGATGAGGAAACCAGCATCACTGATGGTGAGGTCCTGGTGCTGTTGCAAAGCCCAAGCGAAAGAAGCCTCTCTGGACACCTCTTCATGTTGGCTCCCCCATCTAATTAAAAAAAAAAGAAAAGACAAACATGCTATTTAAATTAATCTAGCCATGCAATGTAATGTACAGAATAATTAACTCCCTTGGCAATATTGTCTGAATTAAAATGTGATGTAAAATGTCAGAAAATAACACTCATCCCAACTTACTAGTCATGTCTTTACCTGTGCTGCTGGGATGCAATTCTTGGACGTCATCCTGGCCACCATGACTCATGGTTTTAGTTTGGGTGCTGACCACCTGACTGATGAACCTGTTATTACAAAACAATAAAGATAAATAACAGGTTTGTTGTGCTTTTCTTTCTCTTGTGAAGGTCATCTTTTCAAATGATTTATTTACGCTTAAACTAATAAAAGTATTTTACCGTAACCGACATTCTGTCCTATGTGTTTCTACAGGCAATGTAATGCAACACCGATTTGAAACATTGAAGTATATGTCAAGTCAGCTTTTATTGTCACTTTCTTCATGGTCGTTCAAGGGAAACGAAATTAGCCTACGTTTTCACTGGTGTCAAGCAGCCCGCAGCTTCCCGCAGCTACCCGCAGCTACTCTGGACTTTACGGTCCCATTCACTTCAATTCATTTTTTCGCAGCCAGAACAGGTTTTACAGATTTCGGACTGTGCCGACGCCGCTGGTGTCGTGCGAGGAAAACAACAATTGTGTCGGACGCTACACCTGGTCATGGAACGACATGCGTAACAAGAATGATCATACTTGTGTCATTTCGAAGATAATTAAAGAAAACCATTTTCACAATGGGACTTCTCATAGACCTGTTTTTGCATGTCTCTCATCTCTTTGCATGTTGACTGTGCAATCACCGTGACAAGTTAACAAGGTGCACGGCGCACAGCTGTATGCGTCCAAAAAAGAAGAATAACATTTCACGATGTACATCTGGAAATAATTCACATCAAAGTGAAGTGTTATTACATAGGGCACCATGGTAATCAATATGTGTGTAAGAACATGTGAAATGTTTGACATGTGTGTCAGTTTGTCAAAGAAGACACAAAAGATATGCACCACAATGCACAGTATGCACCACACCGTGCTTTTCAATTATATAAAGAACAAATACTGACGGCACGAATGTTTCTTCCCTCAATAATCCCAAATGTCACATATCAATCAAGCAACTTAGTCCATGGGCCGGAGCAAAAGTTGGTATCACCTGGGGTGGCAAAGTCTATCAATTTTTTTTGTAAGCCTCCATGCCTGAGGAACATTATTTGGTATGATAGCCCTCTGGAAGTGGTAGCTTTCTTATATTTTTACTCACTTTTATAATGACACCCAGTGCATTTCGCAATACATGCCTATATATGGATGTAGGCGTATGCAAGTGTCTGTGATGATGGGATATATTTTTATTGATGTTACATCACATGTAGACACCTTAGGGATTTCAAAAATATACAGGTTTGATGGATAATGTACTTTCCTATGAATTATATAAGTCCAAATGTATCCGTCATTCGCCTTTTTCAGCAATATAATGCAAGGTTAGATTGATACAGAAGCCTGTAGGAGGGTGGGTCAAATCCTAATACTTGCTATATCACATCTGTAGGGTGTGGGCTTTCAGTAAATATATGGGTTTGCTAGTTTAATGTCAATGATACACCTATTTAGGCCAAAAACCCATAACTGTCTAATGGATTTCAATGGATATCAATGCATTTCAATGTAATCCCAAACACATTACATAACTAAGGTATAGAGAAATGTAGGAAGTTGGGAGATGTCACAATGCACATTATATCACATCTGGAGTGTGTAGACCTCGGAAAATAAATGCGTTACGTAATAGTAGGTGCATTCGAGATGTGTCAACGCATGCATGCGCATTTAGACAGCAATGCACCCTGGATGGAAAATGCTGCATGACGGTTAGATTTCCTGTCAAACTTCGAAATTTCGTCGACGTTGCGTTGACGAGGTGACATGTCACATGGTGTAAAATTATCGCGGGATGAATGCGGCTGCAGTCAGATCTTGCAACCTCTGCAGTTGCTTATCCCCTTCAACGCTCGTCGGCGGACTGCCTCCGAGGTCACGCGCCCATGAACTGGTTGGTCAACAACTCACTCACGTGTGCATATGGGTCTTGTCTCACACCCCTCCACAAGTTTGCGTAGGTCCCCACTTCAGCTCCTCCTCACTGCCTGTCCCCCCACTCCTCACACGTGGTGTGTTAGTAGAGCAAACCAGTGCGAGCTCATCGTCTCGTTCATATTTGTGGCCGACTTTAAATGCGCTGTATTTAATAACACCCACATCGTGACAACAAGTTCTCGCTCACGTGTAATAAAAAGTAAATAATTTAAAATGTACTTTGAGTAAAAGTAAAAAGTTACTTTTTAAACAATCAGCGTTTTCTGCCTCTACTGTGATGTGCAAGGGGTGCAACGGGTTAGAGGAAGAACAGCTAATGTTGATCTCCTCTGAGTTAAGTGAATCTCCATGTCGGCCATCATCGTTTGGGTGAGAGACACTGGCCGCACGCCAACTCTTAACTAGAATTCTAGAGCTGCCGGCGCATGGGCACAACGCTCAGCATCCTAAACTTTAAACATTATCAGAACACTTTTTTTCCGCCACTGTTTCAGAGGAAGTTTTTTTTTAAAGAAAAATTACTCGGTAACGCTTGTGCTGTAAAATGTAGCCTACCGAAGTAGCCTACATTACTCGAAAGAAAATGTACTTAAGTAAAAGTAAAATTACAAATTTTAAAAAGTAGTTTAAAAAGTACAAGTACAAAAACTACTCAATTACCGTAACTCGAGTAAAGTAATTAGGCTAGTTACTTTCCACCTCTGAGCATTACCCCCATAATCTTACCTGCATTTTTAATAAGTCTTGAGATTACTGTGATAACTGTGAGATTGCCAAACCAGCTGGTAATCCCATAACGGAGAACAGACTCTATTGTGGCTCTATAGAAGATAAACATTGTGTTTTTACAAACTCCAAAGACTCTGAGTCTGCGCAAAAAATGGAGACGCTGGTGTATCCTGGGCCTGGCACAGATATTGGTGACCTGGGTGCGCCAGCCAAGGTCGCTGTCTATATGTACACCCAGGTAGCCTACTTAAAAGTTTTAACCTGTTCAATGGCCTGACCATGCACAGCCACTGCACCCTGGACACAGAGGGATTTGGGGTCTACCACCATCTCTACTGTTTTTTTAGTGTTGATGTGTAGTAAGTAAGTAAGTTATGAAATGAATGAATAGAATGGTCATAAAGAGTCATTAAGTAGTAATGCAAAGCTGTCCTCCTTTCAGGAACCCATTTCTCATCTCCCACTAAAGCATGCAATACAAGTTTCCATGTGTTTAGTAAAAACAACAAAGAGAAGGAACAGAACAGAGGTGTAATTTTATTTTTTAACCCGGAGGGATCGCGACTACCGTGTGTGCAGGCAGCAGATTTGAAGAGTTGTATGGAGAGTACAGGTAGGCAGACTGAGACTACTCTTACAAAGTAATTGCAACACGGTATAATATAACATGGATTCAACTTTGTAATAACAAACCACTGGTGGTGTACTTACATCTGTAAGAGCACTTCTAGTACGACTTCATAAAATTCCTCCAGCCCTCCTCCGTTGCGTAATGGTCCATCTGACCTCGCGCGCCCTGGTCAATTAGTGTCTACTTCACTGAAACAACTACTCTAGCATGCTTGACATCAATCACATCGAATGCCTCAGGTCGCACAATTTCACAATTTCACTTGCCATCCCGCGCTAGTTTGTTTTGACAGTTTATTTATCTCCTGTAGTGGGCTACATTTACTGCACCTGTATGCCTTCCCAAAACAGAGTGCTTGCTGGCAAAGACGCGCGGTGTTGCAACCAGTTTCACAGATTCACAGACACTCAAGATTCACGAGCCAGACACATTTACACATGTTTCTCTCTCTTCAAACATACCTCCATAGCCATGCGCCTTTTTGGTACAGCATTCATCTTTAGACGGTTTCGTTTAGGTGTTCCATCTCCCTACTCTTCTTGTAGTCATCATCCTCGAAATGCTCCCTCCATACACGGTAGTAGCGATCCCTCAGGGTTTTTATGTCAGTTTCGTCCACTTCTAATGCTATTAGCCATTCCCGTAATATGGCTGGTTTAGACAGTGGCAGTCGGTGAAAACGGTCGTGGTTCCAGCTTTTCATTTTACGGTCGCAGCCGGTGTAAGAACCGCGGACCATGTTTAGCCTACCTAGCCACCTGATTGAGTAGAACTAGCCTGCATCCGGGTCAGAGAGTTGCAACAGTGAGATGATCGTCTCTGTGCCTCGGTTTGATTGACGAGACCTTTGATGAAGTGTGTAGCGTTTTTGAAGTTGTTTATAGCGGGGAAACATCAGAAAATTATAGGCCTATAATTGGCCCCGCCGTGATGCATTGGCTGCGTTTTTCGCCAAAAAGCTTAAAATTAGCTAACTCCATAACGGCGCGGCATTGCCCAGAATGGCTCATCATGAGATACATTATGTGGCATGAGAAAGCGATGGTGAAACTTTCATTTTACGCCGGAACTATCCTTTAATATTAAAGCCGGCTGACGGCGCGGGAGAACAAAAAACAACTATGCCTTCTTTCGAAAGCGACCCTCCCTCTGCTTTTATTTGTGTTGCTTTTGACAAGCTTGAAAATTAAACGCCAACACAGGCAGGCTATGTGTAGCAGACGATTCACATTAGCCAGGATTTCAGTCACAAGAGTTCCTGCTGTCATGCACCCTCTTCAACTGGATGCAGAGCTCCAGTTTTTTTTTGTTTGTTTGTTTGTTTTTTTGTTTTTGGGGGGGGGGGGGGGATGGGGGGGTACGCGGATGGACATGAAGTGCTCCAAGGGGTACGTCATGTGAAAAAGTTTGGGAAGCACTGCTTTATTGGGTCAGAAGTGGGCCCTGAACATTTGTGACAATTTCGAGTGGGCCCCACGTTGGAAAAGGTTGTGAACCCCTGGTTTATCACATTGATATCATACGTACCTTCTGACACAAGTGTGACGGAGGTCATCTTGCACCTGTTCGTCCCCCTCCGGGATCGAACCTGCAACCTTGTCAACTACAACAGTCCGGCAATGGGAGTCTTATGTTGCCTTCACCAGTTCGGGACCTCTCGAGACAGCTGACGACACTGCTCACATGACAATCGAGTTCTGGAGTTTGGCGCATGAACGCCACTGATCCCGGAACAATCGGGATTCATGCGTGTTTTGTTTTGGTTCTCTTTTCTTTTTTTCACCTCACCTTGAGCCTCCACACCCACGACATATAATTTTAGCTGAAGTAAGCTAAATTAAACAGCCAGAGACCAGCATTACTGACATATGTGCATCTGCAATTGAATGACATTGACTGGTGTTGTTGATAGTGATTACAAGATGATATTTTAGCATTTATGATACTGTTTACATGTCAGTTGCATGCATGGGCGCCATGTTGATGATGCGTGTGTCGTCACACAAAACACAAGCTCGGGAACTCGTTCTTCTATACTTCCGCCAGAGATCAACCTCGATAATTATCGATCTGACATTGCGTCACCAAATGTTCACTCCCACTTTCCCGAGGTTTTAGGTCGGCTTTCTGGGGATTCTCGATTTTTTGAACGAGCCAATAGGTGCATTCGACATGTGTCAACGCATGCATGCACATTTAGACAGCAATGCACCCTGGATGGAAAATGCTGCATGACGGTTAGATTTCCTGTCAAACTTCGAAATTTCGTCGACGTTGCGTTGACGAGGTGACATGTCACATGGTGTAAAACTATCGCGGGATGAATGCGGCTGCAGTCAGATCTTGCAACCTCTGCAGTTGCTTATCCCCTTCAACGCTCGTCAGCGGACTGCCTCCGAGGTCAGGCGCCCATGAACTGGTTGGTCAACAACTCACTCACGTGTGTATATGGGTCTTGTCTCACACCTCTACACAAGTTTGCGCAGGTCCCCACTTCAGCTCCTCCTCACTGCCTGTCCCCCCACTCCTCACACGTGGTGTGTTAGTAGAGCAAACCGGTGCGAGCTCATCGTCTCGTTCATATTTGTGGCCGACTGCAAATGCACTGTATTTAATAACACCCACATCGTGACAACAAGTTCTCGCTCACATGGTTCCGTCAACGTTGATCGTCAGCAACAAAGTCGTATGGGCTTATTAATACGATATCGTTGGACCAAGAGATCAGTCCCCCAGTCCAACGTCATCGACACTGTGTATGAGGCTTTGGCAGGGAGGTTTATTAACATTCCACGCCAAGTCAAATTTGGCAATAGGCAGCCCAGTTTCAATGAGCAGCATAGTTGCAGTACCTTTTATGAGCATTTCTTGCCTACCTTTCCACAGTGTCCCTTTAATGTAACCTACTTGGAAAATTAGCATACCAAATGTAAATGCAAACTGGGTGTGCTAGTGAATCTTAATGCAAACAACTGATGCAGAATGGCTGGGCAAAGAGTAAACTTTGGTATGTCATGGCCAAGAGTAAACTGGGTTAGGGTTGCCAGTTGTGACAGTAAAATGATTACTGACACCGACAAGTTTTACCAGCACTTGGCTGGTTGGCAGGTGCCATTATCAACTTGATACTATCAAGCCCTCCTGCGCAATGAATAGGCCTCTGCACTGCATGTGCATTAACCCCAGAGGGCGCTAGTTCCCAAAACAAGATTAGCGCTCTCAAAGGTGTGTTCTGCAGCGCAGTACGCAACCAAGAGGGAAAACTAATGAAAAAACACGGCAGAAAATGACTTTGTTTTCTTTTTTAAAGCACAACAGATGATTGACAACCGTATGGAGGAGCTTGTGTCTAATGGCAAATAATCACCACCAATGGATGGATGGATGGTTTTATCAGATTTTTGTCCATGCAGCTGAAGAAATCAAAATGTGAGCTGCCTAGATTACTGTAACCACTCTGGCCTCCGCTCTAGTCTTTAGTTATACTGTATACTAATACTGTACCGGAGGTGTAGTTACACCTTTGCGCACAGTGCACCTTTGGTGACGTAACAGCCTCGGCGCGGTCTGGGGACCTTTGGGCGTAGTGGCGTCTCGAGGAAATGAAGTTTTGTGAAGATTTGACGCTCACCGCCTGCTGAGCAGAAAAGGGGATAAAGACCAAGGGTTGGAGCGTATCGCGTCGCTAAAAGCCCATCGCTGTCTGGTAAGGGATCTTGTATTCTTATCCACTTGTAATGCTGATTTTTATTTCACACCACTTGATGGTTGAGGGGGAGACCGACCGCTTGTTAGTCTTGATCCGTGGGAATGTGTAGCAAGTCGGTGTAGCCTACTCCACTCCTGTAGCTGAATGCTCCTGGACAAACAAGAAAACTTGGAGACGCAGACAAATGTATCGCCAAAAATGAGTCGAAAAACATTGTGGTTGTTCTAGAGATGAAGGTAAATGTTGACATGTATGTGTTTATGCATCTAAGTAGCCTATTTACAATGGAATCTCAAATTCACACGGGCTACAAAGTGTTTGTTTGTTTTTGGTGAAAAACTGAACAGCAGGTTTAAAGGCGCATTACTGAGGCATTTCATCCTGTAATCAGATTGCACGGGACTGCAGAGCTGCTGTTGTGTGCTGAACTCTTAACCACTAAAACTAGTCTGTGAATGAGACCTACCACACCACTGCTGTAGGCCTATACTGAGCCCCAGTGAGACGTGGAAATAATGTTTTGAAAATATCCAAGGCACTCTTCGTCTTCGTTAAAAAATATTTTAATTTAACCGTGCTACTTCATAATAGAAATAGAATAATTAAACTTGCCAACATGTGTCAGCCCTCTGCTCTACACCTCCTTTGTCTGGTTCACTCGAACGAGACGAGTTGACATACAGCAGCTTTATCAAGAATAGAGTCCTGTTGGAATACTTCTGGCACACGCGTAATTGTTTAGTGACGTCTCTCGGTGCCAAACAGACGGGCAGGCAGGGGCGCGCGCCGCGCACTATCAAAGTTTTCAGCTCAGCTGCGCGTGTCTGCGTTCTTCTCCACTCTGGATCCTGTAACTCAAAGCAGATGAGAATTCTGTACAGTAATGCTGTTGGGCTGTTCCCAGAGAGAGGCGGTGTGTGTGTGTGTGTGTGTGTGTGTGTGTGTGTGTGTGTGTGTGTGTGTGTGTGTGTGTGTGTGTGTGTGTGTGTGTGTGTGTGTGTGTGTGTGTGTGTGTTACTAACGCGCCCTTTTCCCCACACACCTGTCTCAACATGCAGGGCCGGCGGAGCTGTTCCAGTGACCTGGTGTGTGTGAGGCATTCTTCCCTCGTGCCCTGAAGTGTGTGTGTGTGTGTGAGGGATTCCTCTGAGGTGTGTGTGGAGTTGGTGTTCTCCCCCATCGCCAGGGGTGTGAGGAGTGTGTGAGGCAGGACTCGACTCTCCTCTCTCCTCATCTCCTCCTCTCCTCAGAGAGTGCATGAAAGACTAAAGGAGGAACCCTCCGCAGAACTTCTAATAAGAACCCAGAACCACCACACTTCTCCTCCAGAACCACCGCACTTCTCCTCTGCAGGGTCCAGTGGTCCCGTCTCGCACGGTAACCAGTAGAACAGCTCAAGAAGCAACAGCATTGGGCCTGTGGAACACTACATCATCATCATCATCTTCCTCAGTAGAGCGTCATCTTCCTCTTCCTCTTCCTCTTCCTCTTCCTCGTCATGTCGGAGCGTTTGTCTGACGCCTCCGTGGGGGACACGGCCCCTCTGCTGTCGCTACGGCAACAGTTCACCTCCGACCTCCGACTCGACACGCACTCGCCCGACTCAAACACACGCTCGGCCTCACACACGCCCTCACACACGCCCACACACACACCCACGCGGGACGAGACAGGGGCGCTGACCGAGAGGTTGTGTGATGGAGGAGACGAGGTGGAGGGGGGGCGCGTGAACAAGGGTGCGGATTTGGACGGGGTGCGTGTGGGGGGTAAGGGGGGTGATTCGGGGGGCGAGGGGTCACGTGTGGTCCTGAGCACCCAGAGCGAAGTGGCCCAACGCCTCGGCTCCAGTCAGCTGATACCCCACAACCTGGCACAGCCCGCACGACACACACACGCCCACACACACGGCCACACACACTCGCACGGCCACAAGGTGCGGCATCACACCACGGTGGTCCACCTGCCGGTGGAGATGCTGCAGAACGCGACGCACGCCTCTCACGCCTCTCACGCCTCTCACGCCGTGCACCGGGCCAAGTGTGTGTCGCACGTGCCCGACCTGTCCTGGGAGGACTACGACAGCGACGGCGAGGGCTACGCGCTGCGGCGTAACCGTAGAAACAAGTCGTACCGCGCCGCCACCAGCATGGGCACCGACGTCATGGCGACGGGAGGGTGCGGAGGAGAGGTGGCTCAGCTGGCGGCGCTGGGGGAGGAGAGACGGACGCCCAGCCCTCAGAGGACCCAGAACACCAGGACCGTCACACGCAAGGTACACACACACACACACACACACACACACACACACACACGCCCAGCCATCAGAGGACACAGAACACCAGGACCGTCACATGCAAGGTACACACACACACACACACACACCATCACACACACAAATACATACACACACAGAGAGGGACGTCACAGACACACACACACACACACACACACACACACACACACACACACACACACACACACACACACACACACACACACACAAATACATACTCACACAAACAGAGGACCGTCACACGCCCAGCCCACAGAGGACGCAGAACACCAGGACCGTCACACACAAGATGCACACACACACACACACACACACACACACACACACACACACACACACAGAGGAGCGTCAAACACAAGGTGCACACTACGCACTAAGGATAGACCGATATATACTGTATATCGGTATCGGGCCCATATTTGCATTTTTTAAGTGTATCGGTATCGGCCGATACACGTGTGGTTTTGGCCGATACGCAATATTTGTTATTTTATGTCATTCAGGGTTTTTTTAAAAGCACCAAGACACTACATTTTTTATTACTTGATTGTTAGACATTACTTGCTTGTTAGAGTGGGTGTTTAAATGTTGGGTGTTGAAAGTTCTACCTCAATTTGATAATGTTAAAGGAATGTTTATTTTTAACTTGAGACCTGGAA
>NC_085866.1:369610-372110 GCF_034702125.1 Engraulis encrasicolus
ACACACACACACACACACACACACACTCATACACACACACACACATACACACACACACACACACACACTCAAGTCTACATTTTTCCCACAGGTGTATGTGTTTACCTGTTGAATATCAGACCGAGGAATATCAGGGTGTGTGTGTGCGTCTGTGCGTGCGTGCGTGCGTGCGTGTGTGTGTGTGTTGACCCCATGTGTGACTCATTCAGAACTTTGCTCCTCCTTTGGCCATAAATCCGCTCCCAGTTTTTAAGATCACAAGTGTGTGTGTGTGTGTGTGTGTGTGTGTGTGTGTGTGTGTGTGTGTGTGTGTGTGTGTGTGTGTGTGTGTGTGTGTGTGTGTGTGTGTGTGTGTGTGTGTGTGTGTGTGTGTGTGTGTGTGTGTGTGTGTGCATGCATGTGTATGCTCGTGTACGAGTGTGTTTGTTCTGTATGTTTGCATACTTGTTTGTGTATATCTGTATGTACTGTGTGCAATGCCGGGGTGCACATTAAAGTGATCGGGAGTTTTCCCGGCCCAAACCATCGACGTGGCCCACGGCGACAACTAATTTTAACTTTTTTGTCACTTCTTGTGTCTTATTCTTGCCTTAATATCAATTAAGTTGCAACCGCCAGCTGCATCATAGTGGATTAAATAGGTTCAGAGCCCCTTCCTAGAAAATCTGTGGTTCTACTACCATGTAAGCAGCATAATTCCCCCCGACCCCTCCCACGTGTTTCAGATGGTTTGGCCCAAAACTCGTCTTTTTAAATCACACTGGCGCGAAAACGAGCGTCAGTGATGGAAAGCAGAAAGAGGGCTAAAAAAAAAAAAGAAAGAAAGGCGGTGGCAGCCAAATGTGTCAAATTAACTGACATCTTCCCAAGACAAGCTGGTAGGTTACTGAAAGAGATTTAGATAATTGGCCTGGTTGTGGATTTTATCATATAACGTGGCTAGCGTTTGCAACTGTCACAACTGTCAACTTGCTGTCAACTTTTAAAAATGTAGCCTAATGTAGGCTATGGGATTATCTATGCTTTCAAGTGCATTCCTATTTCCATAGAAGAACCGAAAACTTGTTGCTTTACATGCCAGTTAACAATTTTGATTAACAGATTCCCAAACGCTTCATCATGCTTGATTTGTAGCCTACCACCAGCGTGCACAGGTTGACGCAATAGACATATTAGACTCTAGCCTATGCAAATAGGCTATAACGTGGCGATGTTTACAATGTCAAATCAACTGTCAACTTACTGTCAGCTTTTAAAATGTCACAATGTAGGCTTTATGGCCTATGCTATGGTTGAAGTGTATTCCTATTTTCATAGAAGCACCGAAAACGTGTTGCTTTACATTAGGCTACATTCCATTTGATGAAGAGAGTTGCCAAACGCTTCATCACGCATTGCCTTGCATTACCACCGGCGCGCACTATCAGCTATTAACGCAATGGATAGGCTATATTAAACAGGGGGTATTACATTTGTTGTTAAATAGGCTATTTGTTAGGCTATTAAATGCACGTCAAGCATGCTGTTAAATCATTTATAAGTGCTGTATACCAATATTGCTCTTGGTTCGCGCGCACGGGGACAGTTTAGTTGTCTTTCTAAAATTAATTACTGGAGAGTTTGCGCGTTCTATCCGCGGAATCAGCATCGTGAAATCCCTCAGCGAATGACCATTCATTGTAATGTGAGCCGAGACCCTTCAGGACCGCGGGAATCTATTTAATTCTATTTCCAAGTTGCAATGCCACGAATACATGCAGACACGTTCGCCTACATCCCGTACTTGCTGTGTGTATCCTCAACGAACGGAATACATTTGCCGTTTTTGATAGACAGTTTCAAATTCGCCATCATGCTCTGCAACTGTAGCCTATTTCGTCTCGCTGTTATAGCGTGCAGCATTTCCACAGGTGCGCAAACATCAACTCAATATGAAATATCTTCTTTAGCCTGTGGAATGCTTTCTAGCGTCAGCGCAGCAGATGATGCAGATGAGGGCAGGAATAGGGCCAAGTAGAGGAAGAGAGTTAGTCAAAATAGATGTTTATGATGATAGGCCTATAAAATATGGCATAGTCTACAGAAGAAAACCATATGTGTAGGGGTAAAACGGGTAGATGATTTAACAAAGCCATAACTAAATAAGTAAACAAATAGGCCTAAGTGAATGAAAGGACAGGCTGTATGCAGAAATGCAGTAGGCATGGAGCCCAGGACAACAGTGGAAATGGGTAGCAGGATTCAAGATGAACTAGGCCTAATTGCTGAAAATGCATCAAAATAAGACCAAATGGCAGGCAACCACTGTTTAATCAATAATTGTCTATGAATCCTACATTACTTTTCAATAGTTAATTAAAATCGTTAGGCCTACATTTAATTTAATTGTTACATTTAATAATAGGCCTAGGCGATTGGGAAGTCAGATGATAAGAGGGAGGTGTGCATTTTGTCCTCCGTATCAGAGTGGCCTGAATTTGAATTAAATTCCCGGACTGAG
>NC_085866.1:377110-382110 GCF_034702125.1 Engraulis encrasicolus
AGATGACACTAAAAGCATAAACAAAAGCAGGCCTAGCCAGCGATGCAATACAAATGGCGTTTCTTACTATTTCATTTTATTCACATTATACAAACCTCGAGGTGATCTGTCCACCGAGTCCATGGCACATGTGGTAGCAAATGTAGGATTTACTTTCCATTTATTATGACGGTAAATCCATCTGGTGGTCATATTAGGAACTGCATTCTGTATATCAATTCATCCCCACTTCTGTAGATCTAACATTAACAACACATGGATACTTTGATAAGGTCTGTAGGCCTAATGAAACACTGAAATTGCAGTGATGGTTTTCTGTTGTCTAAATACCTCAGTTCTAACCAACTTTGCCTGTGACCTGACAACAAATAGGTGGTGTTATGGTGACAGACAAGGCATATTGGATTGTAGAAAATGTATTAAATAGTAGGCTATTTGGAACATACATCAGATTTCAAGGAGTGAAACTGCTACAGTGGCAAATCAACACAATGATGAAAGACAAGGCATATTGGATTGGATTTAAACAAACTACATTTTGTGATTTTACATTTTCCTTGGTTTGCATGTTTTTAAACTGACCACATTTTGTGATTTTACATTTTCCTTGGTTTGCATGTTTTTAAACTGACCACATTTTGTGATTTTACATTTTCCTTGGTTTGCATGTTTTTAAACTGACCACATTTTTTGATTTTATATTTTCGTTTGTTTGCATGTTTTTAAACTGACTGCATTTTGTGATTTTACATTTTCGTTGTTTTGCATACTTATTCATTTTCGGTGTGGTTTGCTGTCACACTGGCTCATGTTGCTGTGCATCATGTTGCATTGTTTATCATGGTTTGTTTTGCTGTGCTGCTTGATTTTACAGTTGCATGCTTAGATTTGATCTGGGTGATTGGAGTGTGCTGTCCTCATTATGCTCTCTGCCTGCTTGCCTCCTGGTGTCTATTTGGCACTGCAGCAGTTTCACTCCTAGAAATCTGATGTAGCCTATACCTTGTTCCATATACGAATTAATACATTTTCTACAATCCAATACGGCATTTGTATAAACACAGGAGTTTATGCAGTTAGGATTAGGCTACATTAGGCTACATTAGTCCTACACTGCATTTAGCTGACGCTTTCATTTATTAGGCTATGTAAATAAAAATTAAATCAAATACTGGAGCTCACTGCATCGTTGGGTAGGCTATGGCTACGTTTGTTTGACTTGGCACATCTGTTTCAAGAGATATGCCAAACCACGCTAAAATGAAATACAACACGGCATTTGTGTAGGCCTACTGCATCGTAAATGGTTTGGGTAGCCTACTTTTTGTTTGTTACCCAATTTTTAGTGTCTGTTTCAAGAGATCGGCCAAATTGTTTGTAGGCTACACGAATGTTCTGCAAGCCTGCTTTGAGCGAGAGTTGACATTCTTGCTGTCAACCGAAAGCCATCAGAGGGGAGGAACAAGGGAGCCGTTGTAGCCAATCGGAGACGCCAAACGCGGTTGGGCGCAATATCGTCCTGTGTTTCGCAAACTCGCCCCCAGGAAGGGTAGCCGACTCCATCCTGTTTTAGTACACTGCATCTGGATTGGCTGACTCCATCCTGTTTTAGTACACTGCATCTGGATTGGCTGACTCCATCCTGTTTTAGTACACTGCATCTGGATTGGCTGACTCTATCCTGTTGCATCTGTATTGGCTGACCAGTCTAGTTTTTTGTCCAGATATAGATATACTCCCAGCTCAGTGGAGCATTGAAGTGGAGATTGTGAGCAAGTAAGTAGGATCTCAAGAAAATCCACCACCATCTTCTTGGTCTTAAAAGTGTTGAGCTAGCCTGGTCCTGACCATCCCATAATACTACCATCTCATTTCGTATTCGTGGTCTGGAGGTTGTTTGATCTGACGTGATTGCAGGAAGCGGGAGGGCCATTTTTGGAAAAACAGGATAAGTTGTAGAACAAACATGTCTGACGTCTATCTTTGACGATGTAGGACCGATTAACAGACACGTCTGTCTGAACATCCTACCGTAGGATAAAATTACAATGTAGGACACCAATGCACAAAGGGCTCCACCAGACTCCTGTACTCCCCCTTTGTAACTACAGCAATTGCAGTGTCGTCCCAGAACTTCTGCTTGTGGCATGTCTCTGAGTTGTACTAACATCTTATGTGTACAAGGTGAACAGTACAGGACAGGAAAGAGCACTCCTGTACTGCATACTAAAGGTGTGTGTGCGTGTGCGTGTGTGTGTGTGTGTGTGTGTGTGTGTGTGCGTGTGTGTGTGCGTGTGCGTGTGCGTGTGCGTGTGCGTGTGCGTGTGCGTGTGCGTGTGCGTGTGTGTGTGCAGATTTTTCGAGGACCTTGACAAGCGTCACAGACTCCACCCTGTCTAACAGGTGTGTGTGTGTGTGCGTGCGCGTGCGTGTGCGTGTGTGTGTGTCTATGTGTGTGTAGGTTTTTCGAGGACCTTGAGAAGCGTCACAGTGTGCACCCTGTGATCCAGGACATCAGTGACATCGTGTACGACCACGCCACCAACCACTTCCAACCCTATATAGTCTACTGCAGCAACGAGACCTTTCAACAGAGAACACTGCAGAAACTACTGTAAGACACACACACACACACACACACACACACACACACACACACACACACACACACACACACACTACATCGTCTACTGCAGCAACGAGACCTTTCAACAGAGGACACTGCAGAAACTACTGTAAGATATTTTGGCTTGTGCTATGATAAATGCCTTTCAGTCAATCCAAATAAAGAAGTAAAATGTGTGTGTGTGTGTGTGTGTGTGTGTGTGTGTGTGTGTGTGTGTGTGTGTGTGTGTGTGTGTGTGTGTGTGTGTGTGTGTGTGTGTGTGTGTGTGTGTGTGTGTGTGTGTGTGTGTGTGTGTGTGTTTCAGGTCGGGTAACGCTGCGTTTAAGGAGGTCCTCCGGCGTATCGAGGGCAGTAGTGAGTGTGGGGGGCTGCCCATGATCTCCTTCCTCATCCTGCCCATGCAGAGAGTCACACGACTACCGCTACTCATGGACGTCAGTACACACACACACACACACACACACACACACACACACACACACACACACACACACACACACACACACACACACACACACACACACACACACACACACACGACTACCGCTTCTCATGGACGTCAGTACACACACACACACACACACGCACACACACACACACACACACACACACACACACACACACACACACACACACACACACACACACACACACACCACTATCGGTGTGTACAGTGATGTGAACGTGGTGTGTGTGTTCTCTTCTTCAGACTATCAGTGATGTGAACTGTGTGTGCGTGTGCACGATACGATACGATTATTATTGTCAGTTTTTACCGAAATTCTTTTTGCGTCCCTGAGCAACACTCGCTGAAGACAGGACACACACATAACATCACATCACAAGACTATTGCACAACTGACAAAAAACAAAAACAAGACAAAACAAAACAAAACAAAAAAACAGAGGACACAGGCCTATATACAGACATACACGCATACATACACTACATGATACAACCCACATAACTTGAGGATCCTACCACATGGAGTGATAACTCTATGCAGTCTTATGACTGATTTAACAAAAAGAATCGATTGATGTATGAAAGCATGTTTAAGTATGTTGCGTTTGAAGCGGGGAACTCTGAAATGCCTACTTGAGGGTAATGGCTGGTATTCTTGGTAAAGAGTGTGTGTGATGTCAGTAGTCAGTAGCCAGTCGGAGCATGCTTTTGTTATCTGTAGGTTTGCTATGGGCAGCCCAATGACCTTAGAGCAGATTTTAATTTGCCGTTGGAGACAGTGTTGCCAGATGTGTCTGACCAAATCCCGCCCAAAAGCTTCTCAAAAACCGCCAAATTGCGCTAAATTCCGCCCAAATTCAACAATTTACATTGACTTCTATGGACCCAAAACGACTGAAAAACCCGCCAAATGGCTATTTTTTTCCCGTTTTTACCCGCTGACGCTCATCCCAAGTAGCGGGCACCCACCCAATCTGCCAACACTGGTTGGAGATTTGCTTTATCTTTTACAGAGAGGCTTTTATACCAAGCTGTACTGCAGTAAAGCACAACGCTCTGGATCACAGATGTAAAAAAGAAGTGTGTGTGTGTGTGTGTGTGTGTGTGTGTGTGTGTGTGTGTGTGTGTGTGTGTGTGTGTGTGTGTGTGTGTGTGTGTGTGTGTGTGTGTGTGTGTGTGTGTCTGTGTGTGTGTGTGTGTGTCTGTGTGTGTGTGTGTGTGTGTGTGTTTTCTTCTTCAGACTATCTGCCAGAAGACTCCTGATCAGACGGCTGAGTACTTCGCAGCCTGGTGGGCACTCAAGGCAATAAGTAAGGTGAGGTCACACACACACACACGTACGCACGCACGCACGCACGCACGCACACACACACACACACACACACACACACACACACACACACACACACACACACACACGCTGTCTGGTGGGCACTCAAGGCAATAAGTAAGGTGAGGTCACACACACACACACACACACACACACACACACACACACACACACACACACGGTAGAGAACCACGAGTGTAATGTGTGTGTGTGTGCGTGTGTGTTTTCTCACCGTTTTTAAAGACTGGGAAGAAACTTTAAAGAAACTGAGACTTTAGAAAAGTTTATTGAAGCTGTCCGACTTTGTCATTATGTCAACCAGAGAAAGCAGATAGCTTTGAAGATACCTTGAAATTTCAATAAACGGATGGTAAATGGACTGCATTTATATAGCGCCTTTCCACTCCTTCGAGCACTCAAAGCGCTTTACATTGTATTCCTCACATTCACCCATTCACACACCGGTGGCCGTGGCTGCCATGCAGGGTACCACCTTGCCACCAGAAGCAACTTGGGGTGAATTATTTTGCTCAAGGACACATTGATGGGGGTCATGCAGAACGGGGCTTGAACCTGCA
>NC_085866.1:389610-407110 GCF_034702125.1 Engraulis encrasicolus
TGTAAAGACAAAAAACTCATTCTCATTTTCTCCCCTGTTAAAGGCTCAATACTAACTGTCTTTCAGTCAATCACAACAGGTGCAGCCAGTGAAGGATTCCATTTCAACTGTCACTGTCTCAAGATTCCATTCTTAACGAGCAGGTGCGAGCAAGCATTCTAGAAGCCTATTGTTCTGCTCTGCAATGCAATGTAATATAGTCTTGCTGGACTATGCATGACAATTAGCTGCTTGGCTTAGTGGTACTGCATGCCGCTGCATTAGAGATATGGAGGTTGAGGGTTCGAAACCCACATGAAGCCATGTTGATTTTCTAAATGATATCATATGCAGCGTTCCTTGGCCGACTTAAAATGCCATGTATATCATTTAGTATGGATGGCAAATGTGCTGAATTACAGATATTGAGGTTGGTGGTTCGAAACCCAGTCAAAGCCATGTTGATTTTCAAAATTACATCATATGCAGTGTTCCTTGGCCAACTTAAAATGCCATGTCATTTAGTATGCATGGCAAATGTGCTGGATTACAGATATGGAGGTTGGGGGTTCGAATCCCAGTCAAAGCCATGTTGACTTTCAAAATTATATCATATGCAGTGTTCCTTGGCCAACTTAAAATGCCATGTATGTCATTTAGTATGAATGGCAAATGTGCTGAATTAGGGATATGGGGGTTGGGGGTTCGAACCCCAGTCGAAGCCATGTTGATTTTCAAAATGATATCATATGCAGTGTTCCTTAGCCAACTTCAAATATCATGTATTGTATGTCATTTAATATCAATGGCAAAGGGGTTGGATTACAGATATGGAGGTTGTGAGTTCTAATCCCCCTCGAAGCCATGTTGATTTTCAAAATTATATCATATGCAGTGTTCCTTAGCCAACTTAAAATACCATCTATGTCATTTAGTATATCCCCAAAACGCAGAGCTACAACACTTTCAAGATGGCTGAATCCAAGATGGCTGAATTGTTTGGCCCATAACTTCTGACTGGGTGGATGGAGTTTTTCCAAGATTTCTTTTAGCTTTGTTTTCTCAATAGTACTTTGTTTCATCTCTGCCCCAAAAGGCAAGCCCGCTTCCAGCATTTTCTGTGAGAATGCATTTCTAGTTTTGTTTGTTTGTCTGTCTGTCTATTGTTTTGCCTGTCTGCCTGCCTGCCTGCCTGCCTGCCTGTCTGCCTGCCTGCCTGCCTCTCTATCTGTCTGTCTGTCTGTTGTTTTTGTTTGTCTGTCAGCCAGCAGGATAGCTCAAAAACGTATGAACGGATTTGGATGAAACTTTGTGGAGTTGTTCGAAATGACGAAAGGAACAAGTGATTTAATTTTGGTGAAAAAAAGAGGGCAGAAAGATGTACACCCTATTTTAACATAGTCAAATGTTCTATGAAACCGCTCCCTTGGCGGAGGTCTGCACTCTCTGAGTGTATTTCTAGTTAATCATAGTGCAGCCAGGGGTGTCCAAGTGCAGGGGTGTCCAAGTCGTTTGGATCCAGTGTCTACATGAAGCCTATTGGATCTCATGGGGGCCGGACAGGGGACTTAAAGGTGCCCTGTGTAGGACATGAAACTTCATTGAAAAATATCACAAGCGCAGCGCGCTAAGCCCCCCACATTTGGGCTTACATTGCCCACAGCGGTGTAGTCTACTTTTTTCAAAGTGGGTATACTGTATATTCAAGCACTTTTTGAAGTGGATATACTGTGTATATTTATGCTATCCTAAACAACGGATCAATCAATTTTAAGTGGGTATACTGAAGCCCCTACAATTTAGAAGTGGGTATACTCCGTATACCTGCGTTCTACGTAGACTACACCACTGATTGCCCACGGGGACCCCGGTGGTCAATAAAAGAGTCCGTCGTCTCGAGGTGGCTGTCAGTCTATGTATATGATCGTTTTGTAAATGACGGGCATTTTTCTTTCTTAAGTATTGAAGACTTGCAGCAACTTCGTAATGGCCATGAGTCTTTCTTTTTTTATCTGACATTTTTAGGGTTTTTTGTTGTCTAAGCGGATTGGACCATATTGCAGTCCACATCCGAATCCCCGGGCCTTATGTTTAACACCACTGCCACCTAGTGGAGGAGTCAAAATTGAATAACACACATTATTATTATTATAACGTTATAATACCTTCCCCTACCTAATGTACTTGCACAGCCAGCCTTTTTGCACATCATTGGATTTGGTCATTTATTCTAAATAACCAGAAATGAATACCCATTGAAAATGAATGGGGTTTAATTTCTGTTGTGTTAGAATTAAACTGGTGAGTTAACACCAAAACGTGGCATGGAAATCTTCGGGTATATTGAAGAGGGAAGTGTGGGGCACCAGGTCAACAAACAAGAACAGCTGACAGCAAAGCATCAAGGATATCTGGGCTTCCATAACTCCCATGCACTGTTTTGCCATTGACTTCAATGTTAAACGCATCATGGCCATTATGAAGACAGAGAATGTCCTAACCAAGTATTGACCATTGCATGTTATGTAGAAAGTACCAAATTTCAACTGATTTAATGTGACCCGAATTTTGATGAAGAAAAATGTGATTTTATAACAATATTCTAATAATGCGAATTCCCCAATTCATGGGTTTTTTGAGCTGGAAGGCCAACGTATATAAAAAGAAAAAAAATGATTGGAATAGTTAAAAAACTGGGCCATGAATCTACAATCCATGACAGTTTAACATTATTGATGGAATTATGGAAATAAATCAACTTTTTCATGGTATTCTAATAAAAAGGCCTGGAGCTGTATGTTATATCTGGGTGAATGTGTATTGTACGTGTTAAATCTTTGTTTTTATCATGTCATAGGCAATGCAACCTGCCTGATGTGTGTGTACCTTACCTGCTGACAAAAATGTCCCCATTGGGGATAATAAAGTTTCTAATTAACTAATGTTACTGTGGTGAGATCCAAGTAACATCAGTGTGTGTGTGTGTGTGTGTGTGTGTGTGTGTGTGTGTGTGTGTGTGTGTGTGTGTGTGTGTGTGTGTGTGTGTGTGTTGCAGGCTGGATAAGGCCCGCTGGGTGACTGCTCTAAGGGAGCACAGACGCTCAGCAGAGAGCAACACGCAGAGAAGCGGTGAGTTAAGGTTTCTGGATGTAAATGATGTGAAAATATTATATATCACAAATATTAAATACTCTCACCGGCCACCAGTGGCACCAAATGTGGTTTTCTGCTGCTGTAGCCCAAGATTTGATGTACTGTGTAATCAGAGATTATTTTATGCACACCATGGTTGAAATAAATTAGTGGTTATTTGACTTAATGTTGCCTTTATATCAGCTTAAACCAGTCTGGCTATTCTCCTCCGACCTCTGCCGTGTGTGTGTGTGTGTGTGTGTGCGTGTGTGTGTGTGTGCAGAGCTAAAGCAGTTTGAGGTGACCAAGGCCTACATGCCGAAGGCTCCAGACGAGTTGGGACTACAGCAGGCTGAAGTGGTCATTGTGGAGCAGGAGGTGGAAGGTACACACACACACACTGAAGTGGTCATTGTGGAGCAGGAGGTGGAAGGTACACACACACACACACACAGGCTGAAGAAACCACTCACACTTATATGCAACAATATGTGCAGGGCAGGTACATTTGAACTACCGATGATGGGAAGGGTTTGTGTTTGGGTTTGTTAGTATTAAATGCATATGTGCACAATTCTATTTTATTTTTAAATATATAGTTTGGCCCACAACTTTGATGTGTATGATCAGCTTCTCACCAGCTTGTTAATGGAACTGGACCTGTCAAGACATATGCTCTTGACCTCATTAGTGACTGGCTGTGAGGTGAATAAGCTGTATTGTGATTGGTCGGTTGGCAGGCTGGTGTCACGGGGAGCGAATGAGAGACGCGGAACGCGGCTGGTTTCCCGCCTCCTGTGCCCACGAGATCACCAACCGCACGGCCATCGAGGGCAACATGAGGCGCATGGAGAGACTACGCAAGGAGACCAACGTCTAACACACACACACACCAAGGAGACCAACGTCTAACACACACACACACACGCTATGCAAGGAGAGAAGTTGTATTTTCCGGGGACCTAGTGATGGTGGGGTCCGTTGTAAAGGTGGCTGCCTTCAATATAGGCCTAAAGTGCAGCGAGAAATCCTGGTTTGTGTTCATAGCGGCCCTTGGAGGACTTAAATGGCCCTCGGAGGAATTTGAAGTGGCCTCTAGAATGAAAGTTTCTCATCTGCATTAGAACACAGCTGTCCTTAGGGGTGACACTGTGTACACAACCCTTATATCTCTGATACTGTTCATACACAACACACATCTTTGATTTGTACAAGTTCGATATCTAAAGTGTGTATAAGTCTGAGATGTCAAGTAGGACATGTCATATTAGTACAAAAACACACTTGAATCTGCTTTAGGACACACACACACTCCCTTGAGCATGTGGTTTTGGTTGTTCATGTGGTGTCTACCTGTGAAATGTTTTTTAATGGAGTTATTCCTAGTTGTAGTGGAGATTCCTCCTCCTCCACTGCCCAGGGAGCTCTGGGGTGGATCTGCTACCAGTGAAATGCAATGTCATGAAATAAAGAGGCCACAGCCGTGTGCTAAAGTTCGTCTTTGACTTTTATTTGAGCTTGCCTTTTTGTCAAAATTCATGTTTGAATACATAAAAAGTTATTTAAAAATGTCAAACTGACCAGATATCAAATTACTTTTTTTTTTCTTCTTTAAAAACCATTTGGTGTAAAAACTTAAGACCGATTTAGAAAAGCAGCTGCGGAGTCCCCAGCGTGGAGGGAGGGGCGCTGTCTGTCACGTAAAAAGAACGAGGGAGGAGAGGAGAGGAGGAGGGGAGGGGAGGGGGGTCTGCATAGGTCCTGCAGGCAATCTGTGGGAGTCTGGTCAAATGCGAGTTGCAAGCTTAGACGATCGTCAAGTCAAATCTGGCTCTTATTGCTCACATCTTAGATGTTTCTTCTTGATGATGACGTCACTGCAAGATAGAAGAGAGGAGGAGAGGAGGGAGGAGAGGAGAGAAGAGAGCGGTTAGTGATGGCTGCCTGCCACATGTAAGCCAGTTCTCCTTCACTGCTACAGTCCTGAGTGAAGAGAAGCTCCCACTTCACTCTTCATGACAACATGTCAAAACCAAGAGAAGGCGAAACGAGTGAATTGTTATAATTTGATGGTGGTGCAAAGTGTTTGTGACAGAATGAATTCTGGAAATGAACTACTAAAAATATGACATATTGCACCTTATAGGCCACTCAAGGATCATGCCGGCGACACATGCAGGCGAAGCGAGCGAGGCGAAGAGAGGCCAAATTCAGGTGTTTCATTCTGACAGCTCGACCAAAAAGGGTGGAGTAATAAAGAGGCTTCGAAACCCGCCCACCCAATGCAAAAGTGTGTGCTCAAGTTGGGTCTCCTAAGGGGGCGTTGTCCCCTCCTTCTTCTTCTATTTTTGAGGTGTTTGCACAAGAAGTGCACTACCGCCATCTACAGTGCTAAGGGGACTCCATTTATTCTCAACCTGAGGACTCCGAAGGTCTCCTAACCGAAGGTCTCCTAAAGGGGCGTTCACCCTACAGAAAGTGGATACCAGAAATGAACTAGAATGACTTATCTCTGTCTAGAGTATCTCTGGCTCAACTGTCATCAGGTCGCCACGGCGAATCAAATCGAATGAAACGTTTGTGCTGTTGATTTGATTGGCCGCCGCACTCGAAATTAGCTCATTTGCACTTAGTTGAATAATTTCACTTCGCTTCGCTCCTGTTTGCTTGCCTTCGCCTCCCTCATAGATGTGACTCAGGCTGCAGACTGCCTACAGGGCAGAGGGGGCAACCTCAGGCCCTCGGGGGCCACATGTAGCCCTCTAGATTAGTGGGGGCAACCTCAGGCCCTCAAGGGCCACATGTAGCCCTCTAGATTAGTGGGGGCAACCTCGGGCCCTCAGGGGCCACATGTAGCCCTCTAGATTAGTGGGGGCAACCTCAGGCCCTCTGGGGCCACATGTAGCCCTCTAGATTAGTGGGGGCAACCTCAGGCCCTCAGGGGCCACATGTAGCCCTCTAGATTAGTGGGGGCAACCTCAGGCCCTCAGGGGCCACATGTAGCCCTCTGCACAGCGAGCAGCTCATCACTTTACTAGGATGAGTGTTATATATCCACAGCATCGCATGGTTGCAGGACTGCTGCGCTTGTTAACAGCTTCATTAACGTCTGGCATAAGACATTTTCTAAATGAGTGCTACTCATTTTGCAGTGCTGTTCCTTCATTGGGCCCTGCTAAGCCTTCTTCAGTATGCGGCCCAGTTAGATTGCTCTAGACTGGAGGCTGCTAGCTCCCTCTAGGGGTGAGCTTTAGGAAGTACAACGCATGATCCATTCAGGTTCTGCAATAGAGCTTGAAAGTCCCGCCCTTTAGTTCCACATTTCACAGGACCTAAGCTGACCATCTAACAACATGGTAGCGAGTAAATATCTTCTGATATGTGTGTGCGTGTTTGTACAAGTGTGGTGTGTGTGTGTGTGTTGCTTACCCGGAGTTGTTTCGGTGTTGCGCCGGTGAGTGTGTGTGTGTGTACATGTGGGTGGGTGTTATTCGGCGGAGGCGGGCTGCTCGGCCTGGGGGGCGGGGGCTTTGTCCTTGGGGGCGTCAGCTCGGGGCTCCTTGCCCTCCTTGGCGCCCTCGGGGGGGCCACCGCTGCTGCTGCCGCTCTGGGGCCGTCTGCGGCGGTAGTTGAAGTTGCGGCGGTAGCGGCGCTGGCGAGGTTCCTGACTCTGGGCGCCGTCGCCCTGGTTCTCCTTATCCTCCTCGCCCCCCTCTCTACCCCCTTCTCTACCCCCCTCTCTAGCACGCGGAGGGCCGGCACGGGGAGGACCACCCCTGCGGAACAGGGAGAGAGAGAGACACAGACACACACACACACACACACACACACACACACACACGGGAGAGAGACACACACACGTTAGTTATACAATACTACGTCACCCTGGTTCTCCTCATCCTCCTCACCCCCCCTCTCTAGCACACAGAGGGAGAGGGGGGGAGAGAGACACAGACGCACGTCAGCTAAACACACACACACACCATCTTGACCTGCAACTGCAATACACCAACAGCGCCCCCAGGTGGCGTTATGTGCTCAAACACAGCCGTGAAATGGCAGCCATATTGGAACAGGCCTGTCAGAGAGAGTAGAGAAAGAGAGGTTCCATTGGACCATTGTTTCCGGGTTCTATTATTGGGGGGGAGGGGGGAGAAATCCCCCTTTAGGCAGACCTAGGCAGACCTGAGGACTGTTCTATTCAATGCTAGGAACATTATGACACGCCCCTTTAGGCAGACCGGAACCTGGTCACGTTAGGTGCCCATAGAAACCTATTATGTTGGCATATCTCTATATACTTAAAGAATCTCTGGCCCTGTGGTGTAGTGGCAGCCATATTGGAACAGGCCTGTGGTGTAGTGGCAGCCATATTGGAACAGGCCTGTGGTGTAGTGGCAGCCATATTGGAACAGGCCTGTGGTGTAGTGGCAGCCATATTGGAACAGGCCTGTGGTGTAGTGGCAGACTTGCTGGCTGCATTCCAATATGGCGACTCGTATCCTCCCTCACCCCCTTGTGGCATCCTGATGACACCACTGACAACAGGGGTGAGTTTCTCAAAAGAGAAGTTGTTAGCAACTTGTGTAGTTGCCAATGGGAAAATGCATTGAAAACAACAAAGTACCTAATGTAGTAAGCAACTTTGGTTTTGAGAAATTCACCCCAGAATTGTAATCCAATATCTTGCAAAAGTGCAATTCTAATGTCATTTCCTCATTTGCAAACGGGGTGGTGAATGAAGAATAGTCCCCCACAGGTTGCCGTGGCTACAGCAGGCTGACGGCGGGGGAACTCCACGGAGGAGTCAGCGAAACGCGAGGCCAGAAGCAGGAGGCTGAGGACGGGACGGGAGTCTGCATATTGGAATGCACCCATTGAAAGAGGACAGGTGTTGAGGCCCTTACTGGACACACAGGGCGGGGAGGGGAGGGTGTGTGTGTGTGTGTGTGTGTGTGTGAGGGAGGGGATGACCCAGAAAAAAAAGCTGACCACAGCCCCCATGTGCTACCCTCCCCACTGGTGATGGTGACCCCCTGCCCCCCCAAAAAAAAACAGCTGACTGGTAGCTAATGCAATTTGTCTTGAGTTCCAACTGCACTGCTCTGCCGCTAAGCACTCTGGGTAATGGTTTCAAGGCCGGCTGTTCTTCTGAGGGCAGGGACCACTGTGCTGTCATTTTAGCTGGAGACATATACGCTGCATTCAGGTTCTTAAGATTTAAGGGTTTTTTTTTAATGAAAAATGTGGATATGTTAGAGCTGAACGAATAAATGCAAATTATTTCATGTTTGCATGTGCTTCGGACGCTGAGATATTTAGGAATTCATTAAAAAAATGTTTTATTCTTTCCATTCCTTTCCACTCCATTGATGGAAATCGTGCCTCCCCTGGGTATGAACCAGGACCTGAAGCCTCTATAGGTGTGTGTGTGTGTGTGTGTGTGTGTGTGTGCTCCTCACCTGGGTCTGAATCGGGGCCTGAAGCCTCTGTAGTTGTGTGTGTGTGTGTGTGTGTGTGTGTGTGTGTGTGTGTGTGTGTGTGTGTGTGTGTGTGTGTGTGTGTGTGTGTGTGTGTGTGTGTGTGTGCTCCTCACCTGGGTCTGAATCGGGGCCTGAAGCCTCTGTAGTTGTAGTTCTGTCTGACTGCTTTGTTTCCTGGGTCCTGGCCACCTTGGACCTCATCTCCCTCACCGCCCTGAAACACACACACACACACACACACACACACACACACACACACACACACACACACACACACACACACACACACACACACACACACACACAGTCATGAAGCATCCGGAAACAGTCATGAAGCATCCGGACACACAACGTATCCAACATGTAGGTGTAGCGAAGGGGAGTAGAGTTGCCTAGCCGGGACTCGAACCCACATGTTCTGGGGTAGTAAACTGGGGCTCTGACCGCTACACCAAAGAGCCAGGCTTGTTGGCATGTTAGTCAGAACACACCCACAACCCTAGTGATGCTCACTCCCTAGGGTTGTGGGTGTGTTCTGACTAACGCGAGTGTGTGTGTGTGAGTGTGTGTGTGTGTGTGTGTGCGTGCGCATGTATACCTCGGTCATCTCCCCGCGGGGGGCATTGGTGTAGGGTGGTGTCTAGTGTGTGAGTGTGTGTGTGTCTAGTGTGTGTGTGTGTGTGTGAGTGTGTGTGTGTGTGTGAGTGTGAGTGTGAGTGTGTGTGTGTGTGTGTGTGTGTGTGTGTGTGTGTGTGTGTGTGTGTGTGTGAGTGTGAGTGTGTGTATACCTCGGTCATCTCCCCTCGGGGGGCGTTGGTGTAGGGCGGGCGGCGTCCGTAGCGGCGGCGTACGAAGTAGGGGGGGTACTGCCTGCGGCGGCCGGGGAAGGAGCTGCGACGCTGCTGCCCCCCCTGACCCCCCTCCCCTCCCTCAGGGGCGCTGTCGTTACCCCCCTCACGCTTCTCACGCACCTCACCCTCCCCATCACTCTGGAAGGAGTCCTGCAGGGAGGGGGGGGGAGAGGAGGAGAGAGAGGAGGAGAGAGGGAGAGGAGGAGAGGGCGAGAGAGGAGGAGAGAACAGAGAGGGGAGGAGAGGAGGAGGAGAAGACAAGATGGGGGGGGAGAGGAGAGAAAAGAGGAGGAGAAATGAAGAGAGGTAGAGGAGGAAGGAGGAGAGAAGAGGAAAAGGGGAGAGGGAGAGGAGGAAGGAGGAGTGGAGAGAGGGAGTGGAGAGAGGGAGTGGAGAGAGGGAGAGGAGAGGAGAGGAGAGGAGAAGAGATTAGAGGAGAGAGGCGAGAGAGGAGGAGAAGGAGAGGAAGAGACGAGAAGGAGAGGAAGAGAGGAGGATAGGAGGAGAGGGGAAAGGAAAGAGAACAAAGAGAGAGCAAAGTAGATTCTTTATTAATCCTGAAAGATATGAAGGAGATCAGCAGTGCTCACAACACATAGTATACGGCCATCAACACACACACCACATACATACATATACGGCCATCAACACACACACACCACATACACACACACACACACGCCCACCAACACACACACACCAGGGATGCAAATAAGCACCCGTCCACCTGCCAATGACGGGGGAATTTGGCCTTTGACAGGTGAAATGTCAACCCACCAGTCAATGCAAGAGGGGACCAAAACTTGGGGAAGGCAAACACACATACACACACGGGTCAAAGGCGTCCAACATGTCCTTCAGTGCAAAGGGTACTTTTGCTTAATGTAAATGCAAAAAGAGATTTTTTTTGTAATTATTTTTTTTGCCTTGGCTTTCATGCATTCACTTTGTGAAAAACATGAAATTTCAAAACAATTTTTTGGAAGTTACAGTAAGCAAAAGCATCCGTTAGCACTGAAGGACAGCGTCATGTTGGACGTCTTTGAGACACACACACACACACACACACACACACACACACACACACACACACACACACACACACACACACACAAGATGTGCGTACCTGGTAGTCTCGGGGGGGCCCTCTCCTGCGGGGGTAGCGGCGGTAGCGGTTGCGGTCTGCTGCGTACTTGCTGCCCTGCACTGGAACGCCACCGGGACCCGTCACATTGGCCGCCTCCGCACCCTGACACACACACACACACACACACACACACACACAGAGAGACAGACACCGACAGGTCACTTCTCACACATGGGCAGGGATCTGCTCAGATAATCACCAACTTAAACCTCACACATTTAACAGACAAGTCAACCAAGAATATAACCCCTCCTCCTCAACCTCAAGGTAACACCCCCTCTGCTTCTCTCTACTCTGCTACTGCTCTACTACTCCTCTCCTCTCCCCCTCATCTTCTAACACTCTCCCCAACTCACTTTCTCCTTCTCATCTTCTCTCCTCCTCTCCTTCAACCCCCTTGACCACATCAAACTCCTGTCTCCCCATCCCCCTCCTCTCCACACCCTCTGTCCTCCTCTCCTCTCCTCTCCTCACCCTCTCCCCAACTCTCCTTCTTCTCCTGCTCCCTTTTCTCCTGTTTCCTCCTCAACTCACCTTCTCCCCCTCGACCACGTCAAACTCCACAGTCTCCCCATCCCCCACGCTGCGGAGGTACTTCCTTGGGTTGTTCTTCTTGATGGCAGTCTGGTGGACAAATACGTCTTCTTTTGTGTCATTCCTGAGAGAGAGAGAGAGAGAGAGAGAGAGAGAGAGAGAGAGAGAGAGAGAGAGGATGAGACTCTTAGGAGTATGGCTGTGCAATATCAAATTTATATCATGATATCAATATTGCTGTCAAACAATATCAAATTTCATAATATTGAGTTGAAACATTATTCTTGTAATTTGTTTCTACTGTCTGCCAGAAGGGTAGGCTATGCTAAGCTATGCTAACCTAAGCACAATGCATTCCCCTCCACTTGAGCTATTATGAGCGCAGAGCAGACTTGCTACCCAACACTCATGCAGAACTCCACTGTGTCTTTCTCTATGGCCCTCCACTCACACTACTGAAGGGAGGGACGATTAGCAATTGTTAAGTCCAATTATTTGCCTTTAAAAGAAATATTAGTCTAAAAACAAATGCGATATCAATATTGGCTGAAGTAATGGTGATATTGATGTTTCTCCTAATGGAGCAGCCGTAAGCAGGAGGGGCCATCAGGGGGGTGCTAGACTACTGCAGCAGCGGGCCCCCGGGGCTGGAGAGGCAGCAGGCCCCCGTGCCGCTCAGAATCAGGCCAGAGGAGAGGATGCAGAGCTGCGCTTCTCAAACTATGGGCTAGGGATGCACCGATACCACTTTTTTGAAAACCGATACAAGTACGAGTACATTAATGTGTGTACTTGCCGATACTGAGTACCGATATCGATACCTTTTACCATCAAAATACAATGAAAATAAATCCATGGCCTTGTTTTTTCCCACCTGTGATATTTTTATTGTCCATTTCCATGTAGATTTAAATGTTAGTAAATGTATGAGGTGCCACTTTTTTCCATGCTGCTTTCAAGTCCTCAAAACGTGACAAGATTAGCAGTATCGTTCCTGGTATCGGCAAGTGCTTGACGAGTACGAGTACGAGTATAATGAGCAGTATCGGTACCTATACCAGTATCGGTACATCCCTACTATGGGCGTGAAATCATTTTCTAAAGATCAAAATAATGTTTAGTGTGCTGTTGCTGTTTACCATTTATTTGACTTGTATTGTTTATATTGGGACAGAGATTTCGAGTGGGGCCCAAGTTGAAAAAGGTTGGGAAAAACTTACGGTACTGTACTTTGGTCATACTAGTAAATATTAGTTCATTATTATTTTATATTATCATTATTATTTGTTCATTTTCATGAAAAGATCAAATTTGGCAGTAGACAGCGCAGTTTCAACGAGCAGTATAGTTGCAATACCTACTCTGACCACCATCCTACACAGTGCACCTTTAAGTATTGTAGGTCGTGTTGACTGACTGCTAAGAAAGCGAAAGCCCATTGGGAAACTCCAACTCCCATTGTCATTGTGACACAGCACTCCACAGCACACAAGTGCACACTGCACACAACGAAATTGCATTTATGCCTCACCCGTGCAAGGGGGCAGCCCTCAGTGGCGCCCCATGGGGAGCAGTGCGGTGGGACGGTACCATGCTCAGGGTACCTCAGTCATGGGCATTGGGGAACTGCAATCACTATAGACTAGTTAAGTATTGTAGGTCGTGTTGACTGACTGCTAAGGCATCGGGGAACTGCAATCACTATAGACTAGTTAAGTATTATAGGCCGTGTTGGCTGCTAAGGTATGGAGCTGTGTTGGCTATAGTATTGTAGGCCGTGTTGACTGCTAAAGTATCGCGAGCTGTGTTGGCTATAGTATTGTAGGCCGTGTTGACTGCTAAAGTATCGCGAGCTGTGTTGGCTATAGTATTGTAGGCCGTGTTGGCTGCTAAGGTATGGAGCTGTGTTGGCTATAGTATTATAGGCCGTGTTGGCTGCTAAGGTATCGCGAGCTGTGTTGGCTATAGTATTGTAGGCCGTGTTGGCTGCTAAGGTATGGAGCTGTGTTGGCTATAAGGCCGTGTTGACTGCTAAGGTATGGAGCTGTGTTGGCTATAGTATTATAGGCCGTGTTGGCTGCTAAGGTATGGAGAGTTGTGTTGACTATAGTATTGAAGGCCGTGTTGGCTGCTAAGGTATGGAGTTGTGTTGACTATAGTATTATAGGCCGTGTTGACTGCTAAGGTATGGAGTTGTGTTGGCTATAGTATTGTAGGCCGTGTTGACTGCTAAGGTATCGCGAGATGTGTTGGCTATAGTATTATAGGCCGTGTTGGCTGCTAAGGTATCGCGAGCTGTGTTGACTATAGTATTGTAGGCCGTGTTGACTGCTAAGGGCTTGTTTACGCGCAGGGCTGGGAGATGGGCAGGCTTAAGGTCTTTAGGGGATGGCAGTAAACAATGGCGTGATCCAGAGAGGCTCTAAGTATATCAAAGCTGTAATAGGATTGGGCACCACTGCTGACCCAGATACCATCCTCAGCACTGGCCAACAGGACATGGACATTACATCACAGCCTGAAATACTAGACAGTAGACATATAGTATTATAATGTAGAGAAATAAGACATCACAGCCTGAAATACTAGACACTAGACATGTCTTATTTCTCTACATTACAATACTACATCACAGCCTTGCATACATGTCTTCTTTCTCTACATCACAGCCTTGCATACTAGACATGTCTTATTTCTCTACATTACAATACTACATCATAGATGTATCCATCAACACTCATTCTGGGCATGTGAATCTTGTCTACCTCAATTTACAGAGTATGATTTTGCACATTTATCTACCCCAACTCAGAATATGTTTCTGCACAATTGCCTTTTTCATTTCTTCTGTAGTTTTTGTTTTTCCCCGCCCTCACTATTACCCGTGTAATATGGGTCTTGAAATGTCCATGTGGATATTACGTGTATTGATGTTGCTACTTGACACCTTAAACCCCCCCCCCCCAGGGGATCAATCGTGTTTCTCTGCTCTACAGCCAGACCAGCCAACTTTAATGTAACCCCAGCCCAGTACCTTTAAAGGCTTTTTAATGTAACTTCCCGTTTGGACACCTTATTTTGGAGTGCCTGGATGAACTCTTCTCTCCTAGTAACCCAGGTTAACTTAACCTTGAGGAGGTGGTAAACCATCTAATGAAGAGCCTGGAGTCCTCATTTCTTCCTCTCTGTTCAGGTTTACCACTTCCTCTAGGTCAACTTAGCCCGGTTGATCACTGTGTTATTGGAATAGCACTCAGGGGAAACCCACCTGTTGATGAAACCGTAGCCGTTGCGAACGTTGAACCACTTGACTGTCCCCAAGACTTTTGTTGCTGCAAGAGAGTAGAAGACAGAGCAGTGAGTCACTATAGTTCAGAGGACACACACACACACACACACACACACACACACACACACACACACACACACACACACACACGTTGCATAGACGCCACCAAGAGGGGGGCTGGCAAACTATGGCCAAAGAAAGCCAACACTACAGACCTACTCGGCTGTTTGTAAGAAAGTTATTTTTAACCCTCAACTGTCAATCTTTTTATAGCATCTGATGCGAATGCCTGCACTACAACGGCAGCTGTTCCATTCAAATAGCGACGGGAAGAACAGCCCTGCCACACGGGGCCAAGTTGGGCAAACTGTGACACACACACACACCCTATGGGAGATGGAGGACTGGTGAATAATCAGGTCCACCGACTGGACAAACGGGTATGCGGGACCTCACAGGCCCGGGTAGGCATGTGCTGGTATCCGGGAAGCGCTCAAGTGAAAAAGAAACAAGGAAGTGATTCAAAAAGTTACACGTGGTGGTATGAGCGAGAGTAGGTCGCTGCTGCGGGTGATCAATAGACAACTTACGCGTGGCTTAGGTTTTTTTTGCGAATTTATGGCCATAGAAATCAATAGAAGTTCAAATTGGGGTGGGATATGGTGCTTTCACTCGGGTTTTGAGCATCGTTATTGGGGTGGAAAGCATTCTCATTTGGCAACCCTGGCGGCTTAGCAGAGCTCATTCACTCCACTGCGACAGGCGGCCAGATCAGGCCACGGGCAGGTTACGGTAACGCTACTCAAATCCCCACCGGCGAGACGAGGTCACCCGAGGATACTAACCAGCAACATTTCACTTCTCTAGCCGGCAGCCGAATATACAGTACACACGATACGCCAGTCTTGCTGCTCAGACAGCGCGTGGTGTATGACGGGACAGTAGCGCGACTAGCCGGTGCGAACAGGGGCAAAATGACGGCCGCAGTTGTTTCAAATGCAGGCCAAGTTAGCAGCTTAGCATTGTAGCACTAGCTCATTGGTTTTCAACCATGTGGTTGGAGATGAGCCAGTGGGTTAGGAGACTCGGCGCTAGCTACACCTACACCCACTCAAACCCTTTAATAATTAAAAAAGGCACTCAAATGCAAATATCACTTGCTGCGATGCTATTCAGTGGTTTGTTTCGAACGAAGGCACCTCGAAAAAATAGCGTTCAAGGTCTCGACACAAAAGAAATACCCACATCCCGAGATCCCAGGGCAGACATTTTGAAGGCTGTAGTTAGCTTCTTAGCTAATGCTAACACCGAGACTGCAATCGCAGCCCTCCCAAAGGGCCCAACACCAAAGCCAGCATCGCACTCATGCTTGATGTAAAATCATCGGTGTTTATCATTTGATGTAGGCTGTTATCAAACGCTGAACAGTAGAGTATGTGTTATGAGCCACGCGGCTTCCAAACTACGGTCGGGTACAGTAGAGTACAGTCCAATGCTGGCATGCTTTCCCCATGAACAAAAGGCTGCTGGGCTAACAACAAGCTAATGCATCATCCGCACTGCAGTTATGCATGAGGATAGAGTTGCTAGGCCAGTGCGATTAAATAACTCGATTTATGGATCCACAACGTTAAAAAATGGGGTGAAACAAAAATGGTGGTTATCGTCATGTTTAAAAAGCCACGGTGTACAGAGCTTGGATGGGGATTATTAAGACCATCAGAGAATGATGAGGTTTATTAGTATCCATCCTCCTATCGGGTGGTGGTGGAGGGTCATGATCAAGGCCATGATCACATCCCATCCTAGAACTAGCTCTAGCCACAAGCCGGCTGGCTAGCCAGACACACACATCCACACAAGAATTAGACTTCATAATGTATACCGTGGTCTCTTGAACAAGTAATACATGTGGTGCGTGTCATTTTGCAGTATTATTGCTTGGTAAACAGTAATTTACTTCCCCGAAAGATCTTAAAAACGGTGTTAACTCATTGATTCACATTCGAAATGGTCGGAACCGGTCGATGAAATTATTCACACAAAATCTAAAAAGCAATGGAGAAAAACATGCAGACGTTTGTCACAAAGGAAAATAGTGAAATCATGGCTGGATACAAGCATACAGTCACGTAGCCGACTACACCACAGCCATCACAACTTGGTTTCTGGGCCGACCTCATTAGCTGCAGTTACCGAGGATGATCCGATAGCTAGCAGTAACGTTAGCTTCCCTTCGGGCGACCAGAATGCCAAATAACAGCCAGCTACACCACATGGAACGCAGAGTAGACATTGGAAATGGAACTGGAATCATAAAATAGCGTGAACGTTGAAAATCCAACCGACAAAACCATCCAAATGTCTTCAGTTAACGGTGGCTACAAAGGCAGTTAGCATGCAAAGTTACCATGCTAACTAGCCGCTAACCTAATCTAGCCAGAAGCTTGCTGTTGGAATTCAAAACCCTGCGTAATTCGTAATAAGTCCACTCAATATGACCAATTATCTAGAAAAAACCTCAAACAGCCCTTTCTATTCTGATTCACAAACTCAACCTCACAAACCACGATGCTATAATCGCTAAGACAAGTGATGTGAAGTCATAGCCACACTGCAATCACACATCGTGTAGGCTAATGTTAGCAAGGAAGGCAGGGTCAATCAGACATCACATGTAGATTTCGATGCCTTGGGCCATTTTAATTTATCCCCATTGAAATTGTAAACTCCACATCACTTGTGTCACAGAGGTGTTCTGCCCCACAATAAAACCAGAAGACAGCCAGTCAGTCAAACCTACCGATGACCTTCTTGTCCCCCGCGGTAGCTGAGGCAGCTGCCGGGCTGGATGGGCTTTCCTCATCGGCTGATGGCTGGGACGCCTGTTGTGTCTCGGCCTCGCTGCTCATGATGGTTTCGGGGTGGTAAAAGAGACTTATGCCGGCTGGTGGCTCTTTTCTAGTATGTTTTTCCCGGTGCTAGATGGTAACCTGGGCCGGCTTGGTGGTGGGGGCTGCTGCCTTCTGGCTCTCAGCTTTCTTTTCTCTCCGCTCCCTTTGCCGATCGAACTGGACGGAATGGG
>NC_085866.1:409610-414610 GCF_034702125.1 Engraulis encrasicolus
CGAACCCGGGCCTCCTGGGGGCACTTGACTGGGGCTCTGGATTCGAACCCGGGCCTCCTGGGCGTACTTGACTGGGGCTCTGGATTCGAACCCGGGCCTCCTGGGCGTACTTGACTGGGGCTCTGGATTCGAACCCGGGCCTCCTGGGCGTACTTGACTGGGGCTCTGGCGACTGGTGCCTCCTGGGCAGGGCAGGGATTTGGCCCTTGTGCCCTCCCACTTTGGCCTTGTGCCCTAGAAAAAATATGTGCCATGAAACCCCAGTGGCCGTGATGCCCTCTCTGATGCCCTCTCAAGTGGCCTTGATGCCCTCTCTGATGCCCTGCCAAGTGGCCTTGATGCCCTCTCTGATGCCCTGACAAGTGGCCTTGATGCCCTCTCTGATGCCCTGCCAAGTGGCCTTGATGCCCTCTCTGATGCCCTGACAAGTGGCCTTGATGCCCTCTCTGATGCCCTGCCAAGTGGCCTTGATGCCCTCTCTGATGCCCTGACAAGTGGCCTTGATGCCCTCTCTGATGCCCTGCCAAGTGGCCTTGATGCCCTCTCTGATGCCCTGACAAGTGGCCTTGATGCCCTGTCAAGTGGCCTTGCCCCTAAAATGATGAAATTCCAGGCCTGCTCCTGGGGGCACTTGACTGGGGCTCTGGCGCCTGGTGTCAGGAGTGGGATGGCTTACGCTAGGGACACATAGCAGGCGAAACAAGCGAAGCCAAGAGAGGCAAAGTTCAGTGTTCCATTCGGACAGCTCAGCCGTCATCAGGTCGCCACAGCGAATAAAATGGTATGAAACAGTTACAGTATGTTGTGGATTTGAAAGCGTCCTCACCTTCTCCATCCTGGTCTGGTATGGCAGCGCCACCATCCAGGATAAGCAACAACTGGAGAGGGTGGTACGCAGGGCCTCTAAAATCATCAGTCACAGTCTTCCCACCTTAGCCTCACATTACAACACCAGAATAGCCAGCAAAGCCAAGAACATCATCTCTGACCCCACGCACACAATCTATTCACACTCCTACCATCAGGCAAAAGATACAGCAGCATGCCATGCAACACCTCACGTTTTAGGGACAGCACCTACCCACAAGTAATCCGCCACCTGAACTTTATGCACTAGCACTTTACAGCCACTCCACTGCCTGGCCTTCTACCTCTGCCTACCTTGCACTATGTACTGTATTATGTCTTATTGCACTTTTCAATGCTTATTGTATACGTAATTCCCTGTTTATTTATAGCCCCTCTTGTTTTCTTGTCTTTGTCTTAGCTATATGTATTTGTGTTGTTAAATGTACGAGCAAACCAAAGACACTCCTAGCAACTGTATGTTATACAGTTGATTTGGCTGTAATAAACTTGAACTTGAACTTGATCTATATGTGAACCCAGGATAGAGGACCTCAGGATAGGGGACCCTGGTGTGAGGGATCCCAGGAGAGGTGACCCCGGAATAGGTGACCCCAGTAGAGGTGACCCCGGAATAGGTGACCCCAGGATAGGGGAAGGGACCCTGGTGTGAGAGATCCCAGGAGAGGTGAACAATGCAGTAGAGTAGTGTTTCTCAACGGGGGCACTACAGCCCCCCAGGGGGCGTTGGGGAGCCCTAGGGGGCATTGAGATGGACACAGCTGAGAGGGGGGGGGTGCCTAGTTGCCATTGGGAAGCATATAATAAGTGTATTTCATTTTTTAATACTAAAGGGGGTGTTGGCAGGCTTATGATGAGGTCCAGGGTGTGTTTATGCAAAAAAGTTTGAGAGTGTTTATAAAGTAGATCGTATAGCATCCTGGATGGGAGAAGTACGTTGGGAGGCATCTACTACTTGGCTGTGATATCTACTACTACATGGATGTGATGTCTAATGCTACAGGGATGTGATGTCTACTACTACAGGGATGTGATATCTAATGCTACAGGGATGTTATGTCTAATGCTACAGGGATGTGATGTCTAATGCTACAGGGATGTGATGTCTGCTACAGGGATGTGATGTCTGCTACAGGGATGTGATATCTAATGCTACAGGGATGTGATCAACTGGCTCTTTGGTCTAGGTCAGAGTCCCAGTTTGGAACCCCAGAAGGCTGCACGCATCAGGGATGGAAATAAGCACCAGTCCACCTGCCAATGACGGCTGAATTTGGCCTTTGGCAGGTGAAATATTTCAACCCACCAGTAACCTTGACAGGTGACATTTTTCTACAGGCGTCCGAGTTAATGCTGAATTATACGCATCCAATATCAAAGGTTTAAGCAAATTGGCATTGAAAATAGTTATTGAGATCACAATAACTGAATTTATGACCTCTGAAACAAAAGTATTGATCAGTCAAATGATCTTACTTGGCATTATAATGTTTGGAACGGTTGAATATGAACTGGTAAAAATGGTGACTGGTAGAAACTGTGAGTGACTGGTAGGTTTTAGAATCTAGTGACTGGTGTGGGAAATGTTGAAGTTCCACCCCCGGCATGCATGCACGCACGCACGCACACAGCTTTTCTACGCACAAAAAAGCAACTCAGGTAAATTTTATTTTTCACACAAATGTTCAGATGTACAGTACTAACGACTAAACATGTTAGAGTAGAGTAGAGTAACTTTGTTGATCCCCGTTGTTTAAAGTGCATGTGTTCTAAATTTCATGAGAAATCGGATGTAGCACTTGAATCAGCATGAAAACCTGTTTATGCATTAACTCATGATGATACATTTGACATTTTAGGTGCACATGCATCTCTTCAGATTTTCATATATGTAAATATTCAATTGGAAATCTATGCATGTCTGAAGTAAAGTAATACAAGTAAAACAGACACAGTTGAGGAAAACACTCACACACACAGTTCAGTAAAAAGCAGATTTATTTGGAAACATAATCGATTCATCACCACGTTATTACAAATGACAAATGAGAGCAGGGTTCAAATCACACACACGCGCGCACACACACACACACACGCGCGCGCACACACACACACACACACACGCATACACACACGCATACACACACACACACTCTCTCTCTCTCCCCTCTCCTCTCGGGTGTGTGTCTTCAGCGTGTTTACATCTCTCCACATTGGGAGATCAGGATGGGCAGCTTGGGTTTGTTGTTGGGACCCGTCGGGACATTCTGCAGAGGACACACACACACACACTAGTCAGAGTCTAAGAGCACAAAACACACCTTAAACACAGCAAATATACAGAGGTAAATACACACACACACACACACACACACACACACACACACACACACACACACACACACACACACACACACACACACACACACACACACACACACACACAAATGTTCTACTCACCTCAATCTTCCTCATCACCAGCAGTCCGTCCACCACTTTACCTGCAACACACACACACACACACACACACACACACACACACAGCATCAACCTATAGTATATGTAACCCAAACTGTGGGTCATGCATTAAATGTGCACTGTGTAATATCATTAGTTGTTTATTTCCAGAAGTCATCGTTCCCATTCACAAATGTTACCTTTTTCATGAATACTTACCACCAGCACCAAATTCTAAGTATTCATTATGGTAGGAAAAATGGCACTTTTCATACATGAAAAGGGGGATCTTCTCTATTTTGAATTTCCAGAAATGTTGTCATATTTAGCAGCAGAATGTGCTATACTTTGGTCATATTAGTAAATATCAGTTTATTATTTAGAAATATTCAGGAAAAGATTAAATTTGGCAATAGGCAGCACAGTTTCCACGACCAGCATAGTTGCAGTACCTACTCTGGCCACAATCTTACACAGTGCACCTTTAAGTTAAATCATCTATGTCTAACCCAAACTGTGGGTCACGGCCCGTTCCCACTTCACCGGCGACCGTGTTGACGCCGACGCCTTCAATTCATTTTCAATGGAAAGCGGCGACGCCCTCGCAAAGGCTTCTGGGATTCGCGGTGCGGCTACTTTGACAGTTGACGCGCGTCAAAAAGTTCAGCTCCCTTCTACTTTATGCTAATTACTCGCGGCCAACGCGGAGCGTTATCCAATGATTGTCGAGTACATGAGGAATTCCCATGACACCACCTGCTATGTTTTGCTGCTTAAAAGTACTTTCATGACTGTTTATTGTACGTTTTAATGTAAGAGTCAAACACTACAGCAAACTATGAAGTGCAAGGTCTTTGTGCCTACGTTCAAAGGACTATGTACATTTTTGACGACAATCAAAACTCTGTGAGTGCTATGAAATGTGTGAAGTAAACACATGTTCACAGTTAGGTAAGGGTAGACTTTGATGTTACTATTGCTAGTTAGCTTGCTTAATCGATATAGACGTGTAGAAGGACAGAAAGAGATACTCCTGTTCAGTGTACTCTGCCACGCCCCTGCATGTGCTCCGACAAGAAGCATTCAGTCAAAAAAGGGAGGTGCAGGCATGGTCAAGCATGTTACGATCCATTCAAGATATTCTGAAAGAGACCAAGACCCTTGACTAACCCCTCCCCGCCCCCCTTCCCTTTATATTTGGCCTTAAATTGGGTTTCACTTAACTGACCTACTATTATGTGTGTGTTTTTGTTTTGTTTTTGTTTGTTTTGTTTTTTTATTTCTTGGGGAATGCATTTACTTTTTATTTTTATATGGTATGACCATCGACACACTGTGCTGCTTGTATGTCAGCAGAAAACTGACCTCTGTTTGTACGGTCAAATCTTCTCAATAAAATGAAAAATGTTGATCAGAAAAAAAACTAAGGGAGGTGCATCGCATTTATGAGCGTCAAATGGCCGTCAAAGCAGGAACGGGCCGTCATAAAGTCAGATGATCTGCTTGGTGTAGTTGAAATGGATATTGAGTAGTAAATGGAAGCAACATCATGTGAAATGACAAATGTCTTCACACATCCTGCTCCGGAGATGTTTTGGCCCACGTGACACACCTCTCATCTTGGTGACACTGACAGTCAACAAAACTGTGTGTGTGTGTGTGTGTGTGTGTGTGTG
>NC_085866.1:424610-492110 GCF_034702125.1 Engraulis encrasicolus
TGTGTGTGTGTGTGTGTGTGTGTGTGTGCAATCTGTGCATGTACAGTGTGTGTGTGAGGGATGTGGGCAGTGACTGAGTTTCAGAAGATAATGCAGAGATCTGTCTCTGCAATTGGCAGTGCCGTGTGTGTGTGTGTGTGTGTGTGTGTGTGTGTGTGTGTGTGTGTGTGTGTGTGTGTGTGTGTGTGTGTGTGTGTGTGTGTGGTGAGGGGGGCGGATGGGAGCATGAAGGCCTGAAAGAGAAGAAGCATTTGATTCTTTTACGTAGCATCAGCACACACACATGCACACACACACACAAAGAAACAGAGAGAGAGAGAGAGAGAGAGCGAGAGAGTCAGAGAGAAAGGGTGAGTGAGTGAGCAAGAGAGAGAGAGAGAGAGAGAGAGAGAGAGAGAGAGAGAGAGAGAGAGAGAGAGAGAGAGAGAGAGAGAGAGAACATAGTCAGACTGGTAGACTTTCTTCTGAAGAGGATGGAACGCGGTCGCTAACAACAGAACACAGTTGCCCAGGGACGAAAGTTGATGAACAAACTACACACTGCTGAACGTGTACGTACACCTGTGTGTGTGTGTGTGTGTGTGTGTGTGTGTGTGTGTGTGTGTGTGTGTGTGTGTGTGTGTGTGCATGTGTGTGCGTGCACGGGTCTGAGTGTGAGAGAGAAACACACACCACTTGACACCATCACAGCTGTCTGAAGAGTCCATGACTGGCTTGCCATAGGAGCATCAGGACTGGGATACGTCACAACTGGCTTGCCATAGGAGCATCAGGACTGGGATACGTCACAACTGGCTTGCCATAGGAGCATCAGGACTGGGATACGTCACAACTGGCTTGCCATAGGAGCATCAGGAGTGCGATACGTCACAACTGGCTTACCATATGGGATACGTCACAACTGGCTTGCCATAGGAGCATCAGGACTGGGATACGTCACAACTGGCTTGCCAGAGGACTGGGATACATCACAACTGGCTTACCACAGGACTGGGATACGTCACAACTGGCTTGCCACAGGACTGGGATACATCACAACCAGAACAACTGGCTTGCCACAGGACTGGGATACAGCGATACATCACAATTGACTAACTGACTGGTCCTCAACTCTCAGGTAAGTCATGACAGCAGCCGACGCCGTGTGTGTGTGTGTGTGTGTGTGTGTGTGTGTGTGTGTGTGTGTGTGTGTGTGTGTGTGTGAGGTTTCTAAGGGATACTTAATCTTCACCACCTGTAGTTCGGAATCCCGGCAGGCGACAACACAAACAAGTTCAACGACAATCAAGCAGCACAGCACCAAACTGGCCTGACGAGGTGTGTGTGTGTGTGTGTGTGTGTGTGTGTGTGTGAGCCTCAATAATGCCTCTCTCCCCTGAAGCCTCTTCCTCGTCACACATTTGCATTTCATCTATGGCAGGCGGGGCAGTGCGGCAGGTGTGTGTGTGTGTGTGTGTGTGTGTGTGTGTGTGTGTGTGTGTGTACGGACGGGGCTGTTCAGCAGGTTTATCAGCTATATTCATGAATTTGAAACATTTATTGTGTGGATGTGTGTGTGAGAGTGTATGTGAGAGAGAGAGTGTGAGTGTGAGAGAGTGTGAGAGTGTGTTTGCGTGTGTGTCTGAGTGTGAGAGAGTGTGAGTGTGAGTTTGCGTGTGTGTCTGAGTGTGAGAGAGTGTGAGAGTGTGTTTGCGTGTGTGTCTGAGTGTGAGAGAGTGTGAGAGTGTGTTTGCGTGTGTGTCTGAGTGTGAGAGAGTGTGAGTGTGAGTTTGCGTGTGTGTCTGAGTGTGTGTGCTGTTGAACTGTTTATTTTCGTTGGAGCCATTTAGTTCCTGTATTCTCTACATTAACGTTAAACATTCAACTTCCTGTGTGTGTGTGTGTGTGTGTGTGTGTGTGTGTGTGTGTGTGTGTGTGTGTGTGTGTGTGTGTGTGTGTGTGTGTGTGTGTGTGAGAACAGAGTGATCAGCCAGTGTTGTGTGTAATGTGTGTGTAAACTGAGCAAACAAAAAGGCCTTGCCCAGCCTTCAAGGCAAGTTATAGATACCAGCAACACACACACACACACACACACACACACACACACACACACACACACACACACACACACACACACACACACACACACACACACACACACACACACACACACCGTCATACAAGGAAATGGGCAGAGTTTCAGATACACACCCCCATCCATAGTCCTCAACTTAAGTGCTATCTCTCTCGCTCTCTGGCTTACTACTCACACACACCTCACTCACTCTCACACACACACACCTCTCTCACACACACACACCTCACTCACCTCACACTCTCACACACACACACCATCGCACAGGAGGACAGAACGCAGCCTGCACCTGACCACGGTAATGTCCCGCTCTCTCTTTTTACACACACACACACACACACACACACACACACACACACACACACACACACACACACACACACACACACACACACACACACACACACACACACACACACACACACACACAATAACAGTAGGTCACATTGAAAATATGCTCGCACCAACTTACAACAGCTTGGTAAATGTAATGCAGTGTCATGTCAAACACACTACAAGAGGAATACAAGCGTGCGCGCGCACACACACACACACACACGCGCACGCACGCACGCACGCGCACACACACACGCACGCGCACACGCACACAGCTCCAAACCGCACCTTCACCTCAGTCATAAATAGGGATAGCTATAGCTATATTTTTAACGTCGCCTACTCTACTGTGTCTGTCTCTGTTGTCCATTCTACACTGTTGAGGGTAACATTGCCTACTCTACTGTGTCTGTGTCTGTCTCTACTGTGTCGTAGTTCTCAGATGATCTCAGTTCTCTAGTTCTCAGATGATGGTTCTCTAGTTCTTTAGTTCTCTAGTTCTCAGATGATGGTTCTCTAGTTCTCTTGTTCTCAGATAATGGTTCTCTAGTTCTCTAGTTCTTTAGTTCTCTAGTTCTCAGATGATCTCAGTTCTCTAGTTCTCAGATGATCTCAGTTTTCTAGTTCTCAGATGATGTTATACATTTTCTTGAACCCAAAGGGAAGGCCATGAGGCATCAACCAAACAAAAGTTAAACTCTAGCTAAACTACAAAAGAAAAGGACTTAAAACATGTGTACAAACATGAACAAAAATAAATGGCATGAGAACCAAAATTAAAAAGGACATCAATGACTAAATGCAGTCAAGAGGAGGAAATGAATCTGGCGAGCATCAACAAATGAAATCGAATGCGATACCTCTGTGGTGAGAGCTCAAGACACATGCCTCACCACCAACAGCTCAGATCTCCCCACAGAATGAAAATCACCATTTGAACCCCTTGGTCACATGACAGGAATTGGACCATATAAACAGTTCTTTGTGTGTGTGGTCATTTTAACTAAAGACAAAATGGGATGCAGTTCTGAAATGTTTTAAACGGTAAGAGGTTGTAGTAATGGGTGATGTCATGACTAGCGTTTGTAGTAGGCCTATGTTGATTAAAAAAAAAATGTAAACAAATTCTGTCCCCATTAGAATAGTTCATATCTCGGAAAGGGCTTAGTCAAAAAATGTGGCATCACAGGGTAGCATGAGCAATACAACAGCATATTGAAATGGACTGAACTGGTCCTTAAACGTCGCTATCATGGGTGTCATTTTAGGTGTGGATGGTGGAGAGCTCTTAGAACACTACAGGAGAGTAATGGCAGACACAACTCGTTTATTCTCCTGTAGTGTTCTAAGAGCTCTTTAAACATCTGACATTACTGTGAGCTTGCATCAACACCCATTACTACTATAGAGTAATGGCAGACACGAGTGGAGAATGGAATGTTGCGGAGAGCATAATGCAAACTCCAAACATAATTACAAAACATTGATGGCAAGAGTCTCAATAATTAGCAGCACCTGGCTGCAATGACCGCGCCTGGTTGACCCATCACAGATAACAACACAGACAATCACACGCACTGGAACTGGTGCACGGGCAGTCTGTGTGTGTGTGTGCATGTATGTGTGTGTGTGTGTGTGTGTGTTCTTGTTAGCATTGTGAATGCTGATTGCTGTGTGTGTGTGTGTGTGTGTGTGTGTGTGTGTGTGTGTGTGTGTGTGTGTGTGTGTGTGTGTGCGCGTGTGTGTGAGAGAACAGTTTGCGCGCCGTTTCTGCCTATCGCGGTTATCTGCCTGACTGCGTGCGCGCGCGCGCGCGTGTGTGTGTGTTCTTGTCAGCTTTGTGAATGCTCATGTATATGCGTGTATGTGTGTGTGCTTGTCAGCGTTGTAAAATGCTGATGTGAGTGTGCTGTAGACTTAAGATCATTGAATACTGATGTGTGTGTGTGTGTGTGTGTGTGTGTGTGTGTGTGTGTGTGTGTGTGTGTGTGTGTGTGTGTGTGTGTGTGTGTGTGTGTGTGTGTGTGTGTGTGTGTGTGTGTGTGTTGAAGACTAAAGATCATTGCTTTTTAGCACCTGATGCGTCAGTCAGAATGGCTAAGATGAAAACATACACATACAAAGGGTAATCCAAGTTGTGTGTGTGTGTGTGTGTGTGTGTGTGTGTGTGTGGCTAAGATGAAGACATGTACACACATCAAGGCTAATCCAAGTTGCGAATGATAAGACGTCTGCAGCCTTGACATTCTTTCATAAAGCCGTCACGTCATCGATAGCCGAGCAATAGATTTCATTTACTAGAATGGCAGAGTTAGATTTAGATGAAAACTGGAAAAGTCTGCAGCAACAAGCTCCTGTTTCTCTTCCTTTAATATAGCAACCTAAGGTGTAGCTTCGGTTTGGAGAGTGGTGGGAACATTCATATGGTTAATTGTCATAATGCAAAATTGTTATTTTTGCATTAGATTTGTGAAAAAGTGGTGGGGACAAGCTAGTTTCATCTCAAAAGTGGTATGGACATGTCTCCACCATCCACACCTAAAATGACACCCATGATAGCGACGTTAAAGGACCAGTTCAGTCAATTTCAATATGCTGTTGTATTGCTCACGCTCCCGGTGATGACACATTTTTCGGCTAAGCCCTTTCCGAGATATGAGCTATTCTAATGGGGACAGCGTTTGTTTACATTTTTTTTTTTAATTAACATGGGCCTACTCCAAATATTTTCCCAAAAGGTATCGCTGTTTGCTAGTTGTCTGCTGATGTTGTATAACCTTTCAGATGTTTTTGGGAATAAATAAAAATGTTTTTTTGAAATGTAAACAAAGCGCTGCCCCCATTACAATGACCAAGATCTCGGAAAAGGCTGAAGAAGAAGAAAAAAACCTCAGGTACTGACAAGTCCAGGGTAGTGTGAGCATTACAACTGCATGTTGAAATTGACTGAACTGGTCCGTTAATATAGTGAAAGTCTCAATGATAGAGTCTTTAATCTAACGGTGGAAACACACCGAGATATTGACGTTCACTTAACGTGTCCGGCAGCATCGCGAGTCCGAGAGGTTCTCGGGCTGCCTTTCACACTGCACAGTCAGCGTCCACGTTCTATCCGTGGGCAGCAGCCATTAATTTTCAACGGAGTCCGAGCATTGCACACGGACGGCCTCGCAGTGAAAAAAGACTCGAGTTTTGTTTTTCAGTAGCAACGCGGACATGTCCGGTCTGCCGCTCACGAGGCCTCCTGTGTGCAAGCATGATCTGTTTTCAATCATGTATTCTAACAGTTTCAGACTGGTACCGGACACGTTACGTGGACGTCTCGCGCTTGCAGTGTGTAAGCGGTGTGGGGAGCCTCAGGTCTGTGCTGTAATGGGGTGGGGAGGGGTATAGGGCTAAAGTGCAGGGTTGCCAGATGGGGCTGATGATTTCCAGCCCAAAAAATGCTCAAAAACCCGCCTAGAGGCACAAAATCCCGCCCAATTCTATTGATTTCTGTGACAAAAATTGGGCAGGTTTTCATGCTAAATGCCATTTTTACCCGCACTCGGCTATCCTAAGCAGCCCAATTTGGGCGGGAAACAGCCAATCTGGCAACACTGCTAAAGTGGGGAGCAGGAGGAAGAGACCTGGAGCGGACTCATGAGGTCATGAACAACAGGTTGAGGCGACACGCAAGAGAAACATGCAGCTAGATGCCGGATTTATTTTTTTTTCATTGTTATTTTTTTTGTCTTTTTCGGCTTTATTTGATAGGACAGTGTGAGAGGTGGACAAGAAGTGAATTGGGAGAGAGACAGGCAGGGGTCGTAATGAAAAAATGCTGTTTAAATAAACTCACAGTGAGAATGTTTTTCACCACGGAATGCCAGCAGTTGATACAAATCTGAATACAGCATGTAAAGCAATTTTTCGTATGAAAAGTGTTTCCCACGACACTCGTTCGGAACGCTCTGTCAAAAAGTTGCATTTTGAGTTTTCTGACAGCGGACCGTGAACTGAAGTTCCCGGCCAGCGAATCGATCGTCATCTTTCACTTACTAATGATTCACATAACCATCGACTGACTCGGGACATTGATTAATGAAACTTTTAATCCTACCTGGAGCCCCTTCAACATGTCTCCCCCTGTAAATACTCTCCATACTTGGCACGTCCACACACAAACACACACACACACACACACACGAACACACACACACACACACACACACACACACACACACACACACACGAACACACGAACACACACACACACACACACACACACACACACACACACACACACACACACACACACACACACGCGTGTCTGTTGCCTGAGAGGGATGAAAAGAGACAAAAGACAGAAACTGGCGGCTGGCTACCTGAGGCAGACGTCATGTGACCCAACCAGGAATAGAAGGGCGTGTCCATAACCAGGAAGGGCGTGTCCATAACGCATCAGTAGAATTCTATAATGTCATGTAATGTAACTTGTGCCCAAAAGATGCTCGTATCAGTAGACTTCTGTAATGTCACTCAAATCATGGTACTCAGTGTTCATCTAGCCAGGCCGTGCCCTCCTAGTGACGCAACAATCAGGCTAGTGTTCATCGGCCGTTCCTGTATCATATGCTGGATATGTGGCCCACGTATATAAGTCAATGTGTTGCCCCATAGCCAATACAATCAAATCACTTGTATTCAAACAAAAGCCAAGCTCCCAATTGAGTGATAGGCGTCATCATTTTTGCAACTTTGACATCTTTGACATGTCTGATGAAGGTCATGCTGCCCGAAACGTCACATTAAAAATAAGAGCAACGGGAGCTTGGTGTCGCCGACTTTTCGTTCAGTTTTTCATGGTATTCTTGCTGGTCCTGCCGCCCCCAGTCTTTGTGAGACGGATGTGCGTGTTTTTCTCTTTTTGACTAGTGGATAATTCATTAGCCAATGAAGTTGATGAGGTGATTCATGACCCCTGTGTGTGGGTGTTTGTGTGCACGTGCTAACAACAGTACTGTACGTGTGCTTGTGTGCGTGAGCAAAATGCTAGCTACAGTATGTGTGCCTGTGTGCTAAACTGTGTGTGTGTGTGTGTGCTAATGGTGTCATGTCTTGTCTTGTCCCCCAGGAGGCGCTCCGCTCCAGTGAGTTCCAGAACAGCGTTCCGTTCCGATGTTGCCGAGCAACGGCGGCACAATGGCGGAGCTGAGCGTGCAGGAGGGGGCGTGGCCAGCGGAGAGCCGGTGGGCCAATTGCACGCAGCAGCATGCGGCCGTCATGGCGACTAAGCTGCTCCTGGGCGTGTTCATTGGCTGGCTGTGCCGCGGCTCGCTCGGCCGCTCCCTGATGGGCGTGTACCTCGCCTCCCTGCTGCTGGCCGACTTCCTGTTGGGGGCGGGGCTGACGGCCGCGTGGTGGCTAGAGGGGCGGGGTCTCCATCTCTCCGCCACCTTGCTGTCTCACGCCTCTGCGGTCTACGCCGCCCTGCCGCTCCCCGCCCTCATCCTGGGCGCCCTCGACTACGCAGCCACCGCCTACAGCAACCGCACACGCACATGCAGCAGCAGCACCCCTGGCAACCACATCAGCATCACCCCTGGCGACAGTCACAGCATCACCCATGGCAACGGCATGACCAGCATCACCCATGGCAACCACATCAGCATCACCCGTGGCAACCGCCTCGGTGGCATCGTCAGTGGGCGTGGCGCGACGCTGCTGCGTGTGGTCGTCGTGGCGATGATGTGGGCCGGAGCGGGTCTGTCGTCGTGGCTCCACACGGACGCGTCGGTGCTGATGCTGGAGGGGGGGGTGGGGGTGGGGGTGCGGATGCTGGAGGGGGGGGTGGGGGTGCTGATGCTGGAGGGGGGGGTGGGGGTGCGGATGCTGGTGTGTCACGTGGAGACCAGCCCCTTCATCAGCATCTTCTGCCTCTCCATCCTCCTCATCACCACGGCAACACTCCTCACAAACCCCACGCACCTCCCACGCTGGGCTCGCCTGGCCAATCACATCAGCTCTCTACAACAGCAACCAGCCAATCAGATGAGCTCTCAACAGCAGCTGGCCAATCACAGCTGCCGTCAGCCGTGGACACCGCCTCCCAGCTACGCTGATCACATCAAGGACTACAAGCCCCCAAGCAGCTACGTAGCCACTACTCCACATCACACACCAGCCACTACTCCACATCACACACCAGCCACTACTCCACATCACACACCACCCAGCTACGTGGACACGACTCCACACCAGCTCACATCCAGCCATGTGAAGACACCAGACCACCATAACTCCCCAAGCTGTAAAGACCCCCCCACGCCACAATCCCCAGAGCCCCCCACGCCACAATCCCCAGACCCCCCCACACCACACACCCCAGAAACCCCCCACGCCACACACACCCCAGACCCCCCCACGCCACAATCCCCAGACCCCCCCACGCCACACACCCCAGAGCACACCATTGTCACCTGCGAGAAGACAGCCATCCTTGCACCCCCCAGCTATGACGAGGACCGCACACCACACCACCTGACGCCCCCCAGCTATGACGAGGCAGTGGGCCCCCTCCTCCTGCCCCCCCTGGGTAACCCCCTCCCCCCCCTGGGTGCCCCCCTCCTGCCCCCCTGGGTGCGCCCCTGCCCTCGCTGCGTGCCCCCCTCCTGCCCCCCCTCGGTTGCCCCCTCCCCCCGCTGCGTGTGAGCTGTGCGTTGCTGCTGGCTCTGCACTGGTGTCCGTACGTGCTGGTGCACCTGAGTAGTGACCTGCTGGGCATGGCCATTCCCGCCCACGTCTCCAACAACGCGCTCTGGGCCGCCGCCGCTAACAGCCTGCTAGCAGCACTCACGTACTGGGCCACGCACACACACACACGGGCATGCTGCGACACACACACGCACACACACTCCAGCTGCGACACACACAAGCACACGCACACGTACACACACTCCAGCTGCGACACTCACACGGACAAGAGCTCGTTCACAGACCCGTGCACACACACCGGCTCGTGCACACACACCCCATTCTGCACACACACCCCATTCTGCATCGGGGATCAGGGCTTGGACCTGGTCTGTGATTGGAGGATTGCTGGATATCTGAGTTACCATGCCAACGACAACATCGCCTTCACACACACACTGCCAGAGGAGATACACACACAGAGGAAACTCCCGCTCTGACTGACTGACACACACACACACACACAAACACAAACACACTCAAGGGCCAAATGTTTACTTCCTTCTTCTGTAGAGGGATTAACATGTAAGAACATTGGAGTACGAACAACCATTTTTGACTTTTGCATTTTATTTTGGGAAATGAAGTCCTATCATCTTGTGTGAATTCTTGCTAGGGGTCGACCCATACAGGTTTTTTAATGGCCGATGCGATACCGATATTTTTTCCATCACCCTTGGCCGATACCCGATTTCCGATACCCGATATTTGGGGCCGATATGGGTTAAAAAATGACAAATATTCCAGGTCTCAAGTTAAAAATAAACATTCCTTTAACATTATCAAATTGAGGTAGAACTTGTAACATTTAAACACCCACTCTAACAATCAAGTAATGTCTAACAATCAAGTAATACAAAAATAAAGTGTCTTGGTGCTTCTAAAAAAACAGAATAACCTAAAATAATAATAAAATTGTGTGCATCAGCCAAAACCACATGTGTATCGGCCGATACCGATACACTTAAAATATTCAAATATCGGCCCGATATCGAACCGATATATATATCGGTCTATCCTTAGTAAGAACATTGGAGTAAGAACTACCATTTGACTTTGCATTTTATTTTGGGAAATGAAGTCCTATCATCTTGTGTGAATTCTTGCCATTCAAGTTTTGAGTGAGAACATAAGTTACTTTCTAAACCTAGATAACATGCATTTTGCAATACAATGCAATGGAATGCCCAATACTCAATTTCCCAAAATGCTCCAAAATGGATATACACCATTTTGCAAGGAATCTCTTTGTGTATTCTACAGGATTACAGGGTTCTAGCCAGACTGGCATCATGAAGAGGCGTATTATTTTCACGCTAGTATATTCTGCGTTTTGGTGCAAACTGACTTTTCTCTTTTAACCTTTAAAAGGTACACTTTTTAGTTGTTTATTTCAAGAATTCATGCTACCCATTCACTAATGTTACTTTTTCATGAATACTTACCACCACCATCAAATTCTAAGTATTCATTCATACATGAACATTTAGAATTTCCGGAAATAGGCATTTTTAGCTGCAAAAATGACTGTACTTGGGGCATACTATAAAAATTAAAGTTTATTATTTTATAAACTTTCACGAAACTACGAAAATGAGAAAATACTACAATGTACAGGTGTTACAGAGTCTCTCTTGGTGGGGTACGACAGTTTTATTGTTCATCTACTGTGTTTTATATTATTAATATATTGCTGTTCTTTTATATTGCTGACTCAATAAACTACTGAAAAAAAGACTAGTGTCTGGAAATAAACTTAATGCAAACATCACTAATCGCACAAAGACAGAATGGGTCTGTGGGTCCCCTGCATATAACTTAATTGTATTGCAAAAGTATTTTCTAAGTTTTCTTTACATAAAATGTCATATATCAGGGGCCGGATAAAACGGCCTCAAGGGCCACAAACGGCCCTCGAGACATAGGTTCCCCGCCCCTGGCCCTCGAGACATAGGTTCCCCACCCCTGCTGCCCTCGAGACATAGGTTCCCCACCCCTGGCCCTCCAGACATAGGTTCCCCTCCCCTGTTCTAGGTCAACACCCCTTTAGGAGACTTTAAAGTTAGGAGACCTTTGGAGACTTTAGGTTGAGAATAAACGGAGTCCGACCCCGATAGTGCGATATCTTATACAAGTCGTTGCCACCAAACATCACAGAAAGAGAAGGAGGAGGAGGGGACAACATCACCTTAGCAGGCCAAACTTGAGCACACTCCTTTGCTTTAGGAGGGCAGGGTTTGGGGTCTTACTCCTTTGCTTTAGGAGGGCAGGGTTTGGGGTCTTACTCCTTTGCTTTAGGAGGGCAGGGTTTGGGGTCTCTTACTCCACTAGACAACTCTTTGCCGCTGCTAGTCTCAAAGGCGTATGAATGGCAGCCATACGCTGCTAGTCTCAAAGGCCAATGAATGGCAGCCGTACACTGCTAGTCTCAAAGGCATGTGAACGGCAGCCGTACGGTGGCAGAAAGGAACTCCTGATATGTATGGCATGGCGGTAGCTCCTCTCCTCTCATCTCCTCTCCTCTTCTCTCCTCTCCCCTCCTCTCCTCTCCTCTACTCTCCTCTGCTCCACTCTACTCTCCTCTGCTCCACTCTACTCTACTCTCCTCTACTCTCCTCTGCTCCACTCTACTCTCCTCTGCTCCACTCTACTCTACTCTCCTCTACTCTCCTCTACTCTCCTCTCTTGTCCCCTCCTCTCCTCTTCTCTCCTCTCCTTCTCCTCTCCTCTCCTCTCCTCACCTCTCCTCTCCTCTCCTCTCCTCCCCTCCCCCCTCCTCTCTCCTCTCTCCTCCTCTCCTCTTCTCTCCTCTCATCTCCTCTCCTCTTCTCTCCTCTCCCCTCCTCTCCTCCTCCTCTCCTCTCCAAACTGGTCTCTCAGGTCTCATCACTGCATCGCTTGTCAGATGGATCAGCTACAGTCTCCTCTCCTCAGTTCTCAACACCTCATTATCTGCGCCTGACCTTTTGTTGTCATATTTTAATTGTCACATGTCACAGAGTTGAAATGTGACTTTTGACTTTGACTTTGACATCGCCGACCACACCCCATCTGCTTCAGGGCGTTATTCACTTTAGAGATCATCATCACGTCGTTCGAGGCATTCCGTACCGGACTAGGCATTGTAGTAGCCTTTATTGTCCCCAAGGGGAAATTCGTTCTAACCACACAGGGTGCAGTCGCCGCAAGAGTGTGTGCAAGATTCAAGATTAAAGGGTTCAAGATTCGATGAGCATCATTCACGATGCACACATACAGTAGCACAATGCAATATAAGAGATGACGATGGCTTGCGATACATGTATTATTACGATGCATTGCCATATATACTTCATTAAACGTGCAAATATACTGTACAGCTTCCTTGCCAGTTACTGTGTAGCATTCATAATTGTTCATAAAATTTTCAGAGGATATAATTTACTGCATCAACACACACACACACACACACACACACACACACACACACACACACACACATACACACACACACACACACACACACACACACACACACACACACACACACACTAGGGTGCATCAAACGCCCCGACATCTGAAAATCCTGCTCTGCTGTTGCAAAATTGTTCCTTTGTATAAACATAACACCTATGTAGAATCTTAACAAACATACTGGTATGTATGGCATGGCAGTAGCTCATCTCCTCTCCTCTCATCTCCTCTCCTCTGCTCTCCTTTCCTCTCCTCTCCTTCTCTCTCCTCTCCTTTCCTCTCCTCTTCTCTCCTTTCCTCTTATCTCCTCTCCTCTCCTCTCCTCTCCTCTCCTCTCCTCTCCTCTCCCCTCCCCTCCCCTCCCCTCCCCGTGCAAAATGGCATTGTCATTCAGTGTAAAGGATGCCTTCTGCTGACTGTAACTGTAAAAAACATGACTCTTTTATTTATTTATTGTTATAGGGAATTCATGAAAGCCTCAGCTGTCATCCATTCACTTGAAACAATTTTAAAATCATGTTTTTTTGCAGTTACAGTCGGCGGAAGGTGTCCGTAACACTGAATGACAAAGACGTCTTTGACCCACATACAGTAGCACAATGCAATATAAGAGATGACGATGGCTTGCGATACATGTATTATTACGATGCATTGCCATATATACTTCAGTAAATGTGTAAAAATACAGCTTCCATGCCAGTTACTGTGTGCATTCATAATTGTCATGACAATGTTTTTTTTCACGTCCCTATTTTGTAAGTTTCAGAGGATATCATTTACTGCATCAATACATGTCCATGTCCACACACGCACACACACACACACACACACACACACACACACACACACACACACACACACACACACACACACACACACACACACACACACACACACACTAGGGCTGTGCAATATATCGTATTTATATCGCGATATCAATATTCATCATATATCGTGATATCAATATCAAAATTCATATATCGTGATATTTTGTCATTTGTCATTTGCAACGCTACGGTGCAGTATGGCAGCCAAGGGATTAAGCAAAACGCAGGGGTGGTACATCAGAACTAGCTCTATGTTGAGAAAAATAGACGCCTCTCGAGTCTCGCGCTCTCCCCAAGTCTACATTCACGCAGACTTACTAGACATTATGCTACTAGAAAGCACTAGAAACTAGAAAGCCATTATGCGTGCTACTCCACTACGATAATAGTGGCGGGGGTTGGGAATTTCGTATATATCGCTTAAAATATCGTGATATTGATTTTTTCCAATATCGAGCAGCCCTAACACACACACGTGCACGCACGCACGCACGCACGCACGCACGCACGCACGCACGCACGCACGCACGCACGCACGCACACACACGCACACACACACACACACACACACACACACACACACACACACACACACACACACACACACACTCACCTGCAGGACAGGCAGGCTGAGGAGGTCCTTTGTTTCACAGTATACAGAAGGACACTAAGAAGCACATCATTATTGGGGATTGGACTGCCTGAGATGCCAAAACTGGCCCAGATCGGGAAACCTCTAGGCGTGCGCGCGCGCGCGTGTGTGTGTGTGTGTGTGTGTGTGTGTGTGTGTGTGTGTGTGTGCCTGAATTTCCCCCTGGGGATCAATAAAGTTTCTCTACTCTACTCTACTCTACACACACACACACACACACACACACACACACACACACACACACACACACACACACACACACACACACACACACACACACACACACACCGGACCAATACAGAGACACACTGCATCACACAGACCACTGCATCAAACAGGCTGTACCTGTCCAATCTATCTCAGTCACACACACACAGATGGTTTTGATGTTTGAAAGCTCTTTTTTGTCTCTACAAATTACTGCAACAGCATGGAATACACAACAGTGAGTCACCTAAACTAAATTAAGTTGTGAAAGGAAGACAAAAGGAAAAACCACCACACTACCAGACCTGTGCCTGTCATGCAGATACTCACACACACGCGCACACACACACACACACACACACACACACACACACACACACACACACACACACACACACACACACACACACACACACACACACACACACACACACACACACACACACACACACACACCTCATTGTGCCCGTCATGCAGACAGGGACAATTCAATGTAAATGTCAACCATTGTCAAAACAAGAAATTGTCTCACACACTCACACTAACACAACACTCTGAAGCGTCCCTGGGTGTTTTGGAAGGCGCTACATAAAACGAAAGTTACATAAGTTAAACCGGTGTGTCATATAAGCTTATAGGTCCCTCCATACTCACTATGTTAGCTTTAAGTTAATGGCCAAAAAAAGGGTCATTTTACTGTGATTTTGCGCAATTCTGTACTTTTTGACAGCTGACTTTTAGGCTATGCTAAAATCCATGAAATAGCAAAACACCACCCATCTTAATTATTATTTAGGAACTTAAGAGATAATTCTAACTTTTATACAGAGTCCTTAAATATAATCAAAAGGTTATCATAGATTTCTCAACCAGATAAAATGTGGATTTCAGACGCGTCACATCCATAACAAAATTTTTGTCACATCCATAACGCTGATTTTTCTTTCCCCGAGTCTGCATGAAATGCGCAATATTTAAAACAAACCCAGGTCAAAAAAATGTGTACTTAAGTGTACTTTAAATATATTTAATTTTCTGAAAGTATATTTTAAGTACACTCTACTTATCAAGTACAGTACTTAAGTATGGTATTTAAAAATATACTTATAGTTAAGTGTATTTTAAATATATTTTAAAATAATTTGTATTATTAAAGTTATGTACTTAAATATAGTTTTATCAAATATACTGTTAGTGTATTGTACTTTAAATGTATTTTAAGTATATTTGTATTTTAAAAGTAATGTGCTAAGTGTAGTATTGTCAAATATACTATTAGTGTATCATATTTTAAATGTATTTCAAGTATATTTGTATTTTAAAAGTAATGTGCTAAAGTGTAGCATTATAAAGTATACTATTAGTGTATTATACTTTAAGTGTATTTTAAGTATCTTTGCATTTTAAAAGTTATGTACTTAAGTGTAGTATTATAAAGTACACTATTAATGTATTGTATTTAAATGTATTGTAAGTACATTTGTATTTTAAAAGTAATGTGCTAAAGTGTAGCATTATACAGTATACTGTTAGTGTATTATATTTTAAGTGTATTTTAAGTATCTTTGTATTTTAAAAGTTATGTACTTAAGTGTAGTATTATAAAATACACTATTAGTGTATTGTATTTAAATGTATTGTTAGTACAATTGTATTTTAAAAGTCATGTACTTAAGTGTAGTGTTATGAAATACACTATTATTGTATTGTATTTAAATATATTTTAAGTACATTTGTATTTTAAAAGTAATGTGTTAACGTGTAGTATTGTTAATTATACTAGTAGTATATTCAATTTTAAGTCTATTTAAAGTACATTTGTATTTTAAAAGTAATGTGTTAACGTGTAGTATTATAAAATACACTATTAGTGTATTGTATTTAAATGTATTGTAAATACATTTGTATTTTTAAAGTAATGTGCTAAAGTGTGATATTGTTAAATATACTATTAGTATATTCTATTTAAATGTATTTTAAGTACATTTGTATTTTAAAAGTAATGTGCTAAAGTGTAGCATTATAAAGTATACTATTAGTGTATTATATTTTAAGTGTATTTTAAGTATCTTTGTATTTTAAAAGTTATGTACTTAAATGTAGTATTATAAAATACACTATTAGTGTATTGTATTTAAATGTATTGTAAGTACATTTGTATTTTTAAAGTAATGTGCTTAAGTGTGGTACTGTTAAATATACTTTTAGTATATTCAATTTTAAGTCTATTTTAAGTACATTTGTATTTTAAAAGGTAATGTGTTAAAGTGTAGTATTATAAAATACACTATTAGTGTATTGTATTTAAATGTATTGTAAATACATTTGTATTTTTAAAGTAATGTGCTTAAGTGTGGTATTGTTAAATATACTATTAGTATATTCTATTTAAAGTCTATTTTAAGTACATTTGTATTTTAAAAGTAATGTGCTAAAGTGTTTTATTAAAAAATACACTATTAGTGTATTGTATTTAAATGTATTGTAAATACATTTGTATTTTTAAAGTAATGTGCTTAAGTGTGGTATTGTTAAATATACTATTAGTATATTATATTTTAAGTCTATTTTAAGTACATTAATATTTTAAAAGTAATGTGTTAAAGTGTAGTGTTATAAAATACACTATTAGTGTATTGTATTTAAATGTATTTTAAGTACATTTGTATTTTTAAAGTAATGTGCTAAAGATTGTTTTTAGAAAATAAACTATTAGTGTTGTGTATTTAAATGTATTGTAACTATATTTACAAAATAAATAAACTAATTACTGGCCAAAGTACAGTCATTTTCCTAGCAAAAAATGTCTATATCTGGAACATGGACAAGAACCTCAATTTATGATGATGATGAATGACTCCCCTTTTTCCAGCATGAATTTTGGAAATAAACTACAAAAAATCATACACAGTACACCATTATAGTAATGTATGGTATTAGAAAATGTACTGCTAGTTTAATGTATTAAACTTTGTTCTTAAAAAATGTACTCAAACATAGTGTTAGAAAATATACATTATCAGTTATATATACCTAAACTATATTTTAATACCTTTACAAATATGCACTTTTTTTGCATACTTACTATATTGCCTTTTTGGCACTAATATTAATTGTCTTTAATGAAATTTACTCACTTATAAAGATTTTATGTTATTTTTCTTGTTGTCTTGAACCACTTCAAGTGTATTTTAAGTGTATTTGTATTTTTAAAGTAATGTGCTTAAGTGTTGTATTTGAAAACATACTGTTAGTGTAGTATATTTTAAGTGTATTTTAAGTGTATTTGTATTTTAAAAGTAATGTGCTAAAGTTTGGTATTAGAAAGAATATTTGAAACGTACTTAAAGTTAAGTATGATTTTAGTATATTAAGTACACTTGTACAAAGTTTGATTTTTAGTACCAAAAAGTCAACTTAAAATGTGTTAAAGCTCTACTTAATTATATTTCAAGTGTATTTAAGTATACTTTAAGTTTTCCCAAAATAACATTCTTTAAATACACACTTTTGAAGTATATTTTAAATACAAAAATACATACTTATTAAGTATATTAAGTACACTTTTTTCACCTGGGTACTTTTTTAAACCATCATTTTAGTGTATTTTAACCTAGGCTTATTTATTCATTATGCTTTGTAACATTAAATAACCTTCCACCTTCCATTTTGTTAATGTATTTTCATGGTAAAAACACCATATTGAAGAGCACAAACAGATCTTAAAAAGGCATGTAAGGCCTTACCTATTAAACTTTTAAGCACAATACTGAAGTCTGTACTTAAGTTGTGTTATTAGTGTATTAAGTGCACTTTAAGTGTACTTTTTGGTGCACAAATTAAACATGTAAAAGTGTCTTTAATTCGATAAAAGCATACCACCACCAATGATTTCTAAGTATTATAATTAAGTATATAAAAGTATACTTAAAGTGTACTACTCAAGACTATTACTTCAAGAACGTAATTGTGCCTGTCAAAGAACAGGTAGTTGTGGTCTAGTGGTTTGAGTGCAGGTCTGTGGTTCAGTGAATTGTGGGTTCGAATCCTGGTTGAGGCAGTGGTTGTTGTCTGAAGTGAAGGTGAAAGGAAGGTTCATGTGAATGGCTGATGGTTGTGAACAAGACAATGTACAATGGAAATGAGTAACTGGGGATTACATTAATGTTTTTTTCATATACTTTTGAAATATATTTAAAGTGTACTTAAAATAAATATATTTGAAATGTGCTTAAAGTAAAATCTACTTGTAGTATACTTAAAATACATTTAGAGTCAATACACTTAAAATGTACTTAAAGCGATTTTTGTGAATATATTTGAAATGTACTTAAAGTAAGTATGTTTTTAGTATATTAAGTACACTTGTACAAAGTTTGATTTTAGTACAAAAAAGTCAACTTAAATGTGATTAAGCTCTACTTAATTATATTTCAAGTGTATTTAAGTATACTATAAGTTGTCCCAAAATAACACAACTTAAGTATGTACTTCTGCAGTATACTATAAAGTACTTTCTCATGACATTGAAATAGATTTCTAATGTACTTAAAATGTGCTTATCCGCATGCTAAAGTTCACATTAAACACATTTTAAAGTGACTTGGTTAGTATACTTATAATGTACTTAAAGTTAAATATATTTTTAGTATATTAAGTACACTTGTACAAAGTTTGATTTTAGTACAAAAAAGTCAACTTAAAATGTGATTAAGCTCTACTTAATTATATTTCAAGTGTATTTAAGTATACTATAAGTTGTCCCAAAATAACACAACTTAAGTATGTACTTCTGCAGTATACTATAAAGTACTTTCTCATGACGTTAAAATAGATTTCTAATGTACTTAAAATGCACTTATCCACATGCTAAAGTTCACATTAAACACATTTTAAAGTGACTTGGTTAGTATACTTATAATGTACTTAAAGTTAAATATATTTTTAGTATATTAAGTACACTTGTACAAAGTTTGATTTTAGTACAAAAAAGTCAACTTAAAATGTGATTAAGCTCTACTTAATTATATTTCAAGTGTATTTAAGTATACTATAAGTTGTCCCAAAATAACACAACTTAAGTATGTACTTCTGCAGTATACTATAAAGTACTTTCTCATGACGTTAAAATAGATTTCTAATGTACTTAAAATGCACTTATCCGCATGCTAAAGTAAACATTAAACACATTTTAAAGTGACTTGGTTAGTATACTTATAATGTACTTAAAGTTAAATATATTTTTAGTATATTAAGTACACTTATACAAAGTTTAATTTTAGTACAAAAAAGTCAACTTAAAATGTGTTTAAGCTCTACTTAATTATATTTCAAGTACATTTAAGTATACTATAAGTTGTCCCAAAATAACATTCTTTAAATACACACTTTTGAAGTACACTTTAAATACAATAAAACGTACTTATTAAGTATATATTAAGTACACTTTTTTTTTACTTGGGAAGGTATTTTCATGTTCAACTAAGACTCTTTTATCAAATGAATATCTACATTTGAGTATTATGTAAACTGAATATGTGTAGTGACCTGAAAAACTGGGTATTTTTTCTGTCACATCCGTAACGCATGTCTTTTTTGGCTCTTCATGTACTGTGGGAATTATTTTCCTTCCATCACTTCTCCAATATGGGAGGTCTTAAAAACACACAACACTTCAATTAGTACTGGGAAAGAATAAAAACTAGCTTCATCATTTGTTGCCATTTTGAGTCTAAATGTCACATCCATAACGCTGGAATTGCCCATCGGCGTCTCACTACTAGGCCTGTTATGCAGGATGCAGATAGGCAGGTGCCTCATCACTGGCTCAGTTCACACGCGTCGCCATTTCACAATCACACAACATTTCATAAGCACATCTGCAGGTCAGCTCAGGGCTACTTAGCCTTTTCCCACGGCAACAGATATAGAAGACAGAACTGGCCCCGTTTGGTTCCATCTTCTATCTTTGTATCGGTGTGTGTGTGTGTGTGTGTGTGTGTGTGTGTGTGTGATGCAGTGCGTCTTTGTATTGGTCTGGTGTGTGTGTGTGTGTACTCTATAATATAGAATATGTTATTACGACATACACACACACTTAATTTAACACATCTGTTTTGAGACCCCATTTTGTAGACATGACTAAAGCCATACCATAGTATTGGGTTTCATTTTAGGTGTGGATGGATGGATGGTGGCGGGGACATGTCCACAGATGAGCATAGCTGATACCCAACACTTCTTCACAAATATAATGCAACAGCCTAGAGCAGAGCAGGGGGGTCAAACATGAGGCCCGGGGGCCTAGAGCAGGGGGGTCAAACATGAGGCCCGGGGGCCAAGAGCAGGGGGGTCAAACATGAGGCCCGGGGGCGGATGCGGCCCGCTAGATGGTTCAATACAGCCCCAGACTTGTAGAGGAAATGTAACTAAGTATGTAAGTAGCAGTAAGTTAATCTGTAGCATTACAAAGTTGCCGCAGGTTTCAGGGATTTCAAGTTTGCGTTTTTTGGTCCCCATTTACAGTTGATGCTCCTGAATGCGCTGTCATCCAACTCAAGATGATCAGCAATGTGACTCCGATATCAAGCTGAAATTTGCTATTTCACAATAACATTTGTGATCCGGCCCGCTTGCGATCAAATCGACTAGTAGTAGTAGTAGTAGTAGTAGTAGCTTTATTGTCCCCCATGGGGGAAATTTCTTCTAGTGAGAGGTGCGTAAGACATGAAAACAAACACAATACAGTCAGATTCCCAAGCACATTTACCCCAAGCAACACATTCCCCCATAACATAGACAAGACATTGGACAAAAACAGATGTCATCCATCAACAGTGGTCAGTCCCAGTTAACCCCATAGCGTGGACAAAGCATGGGAGGATGTGCAAGCAGCATGGCCTGAACCAAAATGAGTTTGACAGCCCTGGCCTAGAAAGACATTCTGCCAAATAAATGTGCCCACTGCTTTCCAAGCCAAACCTATAGCTACACCTTTGCGTAGTATGCATACACACCATTTTACAGCCATGAACAAGGCCGCCTGACCTGTACCATAATACTAGTCTTATCACACCGAGTAAACATGTTGGCATGGTAACAGCCATTAGGAGCAATCATTCACACATCCCATAATGTCCACCAGGCCTTATCAGACTAGGCAAACACGTCGCTATAGCAACGGCCATTAAGGACAGCCAATCACACGGGTCCGGAAGATAAGCGGGCGGGCCTTGGGCAACTACAGCACAAAGGTAGAGGTGAAGGTGTGTGTGTGTGTGTCAGTGTGTTGCTGAGGTGCTCTGCTTATGACCATGTGTCATAATGTAATAAAATGTGTCTCTACAAACGTCATTGCTGCTCCGCTAAGAAGTATATGCGTACATAATAAGTTATGTGTCAAATTCTGTTTCTTCAGATGCAGTCTTCTCTACCTGGTTGATAATAAACACAATTGTAATTGAGTGAGTGAGTGTGTGAAGAGAGAGAAATGGTCCCAACACTTTTTGCCAAGCTCTATATATAGGCCTTGAGCTATGGCCCCAAATTTTGGCCATCGGTGCCATCTGGGGGGGGGAATGCTAACAATTTTTTTTGGTAAGGTATATCCCCCCACTACTAGAAAAAGCCTGATAGCAGTCACGGGGTGGTAGCGAAACCCCTTTTTTCGACTCTTGAAGTGACTACCCCCCTCTATTAAATTCCATGTTTGAATTCGGATGCATGTCTAGTTCAGGCTCATTTCGTGGGGTATTGCCAATACTCTATACCATGGTGCCTGGTATTACTGGAAAGGGGACCTTTCAGGCTTTCATTTAAGATCATTGGTGAATCTGTCTGACATACACAGAGGTCACAGCACTTCATTAAATCAGACATAGCTAACATTTTCCAACAACTCTTGGCTAAACTGTCTGCTTTCGTTTATCTCTGTGGCGTAAAAGAACACCAAGGACACAAAATTGGACAACCTCAATACTCTTTGGAGTCTGCTGATTCAGAAAATGTATAATATGCCCATACAATTGTTTTGTATGCGTTTGTGAGAGCGTTAAATTTGAATTGTGCAACCAGCAAAAGTCTTCAAAATAATAGCCAATACATGCAGCAGGTCATCTGTTGGAAGTATTGGGCCTTTTTCCTTCCAAAGTTTCTGCTTGGCATCACTGCTTGGCATTAGGCCTTCATTTAAGATCATTACTAAATCTGTCTGACATACTCAGAGGTCACAGCACTTCATTAAACCAGAAATAATAATAACAAATGTCGCCTAAACTGTAGGCTTTCTTTAGTCCCTACGTACTGTAAACCATGGGAAAACATCAAGGACACAAACCCCAACCATTTCAATACTCAAGGCACTCTGCTAATTCAGACAAGGCATGATATACCCATACAATGTATTGTGAGAGCCTTACAAAAGGCCATAATGACCATTAATATGACATAATTTAAGTCCAATTCTGTCCTATCTCTTTATAGACGTAAGGAAATGTAAGGAGACATAAGACGTAAGGAGATAAAAGAGATGAGCGGGGGCATGGGGAGGCACTGTATGTACAGTAGATGTAGAGTTAGGGGGGGGCAAGGGGGAGAAGTAGGGGTGAGGTGAGTGGGGGCAATTGAGGGGGAGCACTGTTGGGTGGGGGGCAAGGCCAGGGTAGTGGAGGAAAGTGAGTGGAGGGCACTGTTGAGTGGGGGGAGGTGACTGGGGGGGCACTGTGGAGTGGGGGGGGGGGTAGTGGGGGTAGGTGAGGGGGGGGGCACTGTTGAGTGGGGGGTAGTGGGGGTAGGTGAGTGGGGGGGGGGGGGGTGGGGGGGGGGCTTAAAGGAAAGTGAGGGGGGATGGGGAGATAAGACACTGTAGGGTGGGGAGAGGAGTGGGGGTGAGATACTGTAGAGCAGGTGGGGGTAAGGGTTGATAAATGTTAATGATAAAATATTTGGAATAGTTTCAGAAACGTCTACCATATTGAATGTTGGAGGGAATTTGAGATGCCCTAGTTTCAGCAGTGTTGTGTATATGTTTAATTGAGCAATTTTTGACCACTTTCTTTAGGATATGTCACGGTGGCAAAATCGAAATTCACCTTCTATTGTTCAGCCATGCTCATATCGGACTGTGTGACAACTAGCCTAGAAATCTAGACGCCCCTAGGGGTTTGGCGTGGCCAGGCTATGTGACAACATCAGCATCTTCAAAATCACCCGTAAACAGTGGCTGAAAACAAACCAGACCTGCTCCTATTAAGTAATAGTATGAACATTGTTTTACTCTGGATATATTTGGTGTTTGTGGTAAAATGTCATGTCTACTGTAATGCAGTATTGTTTTTTTATTATGGCTACCTGCCTTAGGACTACGGATGACATTTGGCAACTATGCAAATACCATACCATATATTGATTTTTTTAACTGATGTATTGATTAGTGTGTATTGTCCTAATCAAATGAAAGAAAGAATGAATGAATGAATACATTTGTCCATTAGGCAATAGGAAATAATTGTGCTAAAAAAAAGGAACCGTACTCATCAATGAATATTATAGGCTTACGTCATTGCAAGGACCATAGGCCTAGTTATTTCAGCAGTTGACTGTCTATGTGCCATTTGACCATTGTAGGAGGACTATTCTCTGCTTCAAGGAAGCGAAATCAAACTTATTTTTTGTTTGTTTAGTCAACCTTTGGTAAAATATCTGTAAGAGAATATAACAGAGAAGTGCTGAAAAAAGTAATCTACTATGTAGTAGGCCTATATTATGGCCCCACAGTATTGAGAAAAATGCATGAAAGTCATCCATTTTGGGAAATAGCAGCCATATTGAATTTTGACACAAATTTCAGATGGCATCAAGTTTGAATTTCTTCAAACACGCACGCACGCACACACACACACACACACACACACACACACACACACACACACACACACACACACACACACACACACACACACACACACACACACACACACACACACACACACACCTTTTCTCTATAGCAAAAAATTAGCCTTTGAAATTATCATTTGGGGAAGGGCTACCATATTACATTTTGGGAAATATTTTTCAATTTCTTTCAATAAGCTTTTGGTCAGTAATCTGTGAAATGTCTGGCAGGACAATATGTCTATTATTAAGCAGTGCTGTATGTGCAATTTGATCATTTACTGACAACAGTACCATTTCAAAGCGGATTTATACATTCTTATGCACATACATTCATACTGTATGTATATACACTATACATACATATATTCATTCATTTTTCTTTTTATCCAACATTTGTATGTATGTCTGTAAGGAGATATTACAGAATTGGTCAGAAAATAGGTCATTAGGGCCTTGAGGATCATTACGGTCTTTTAAAGGCTCCTGCAAATATTGTATGGGTACATTATACATTTTCTGAATCAACAGCATGCCTAGATTTTTAAAAATCATTTGGTTTTGTGACCCTGATGGTTTCCCATGGTATAGGGACAACATAAATCATACAGTGAGAAATTACTGGTTTAAAGGATAACGCCAGCCAATTTCAACATGCATGTAATGCTCACACTACACTGGACTTGTCAGTACCAGAGATTTTTTTTTTCTTCAGCCTTTTCCAAGATCCTGGTCATTGTAATGGGGGCAGGTGTTACCTTTTGGGAAAATATTTGGAGTAGGCCCATGTTAAGATTTTTTTAAAATGTAAACAAAATCTGCCCCCATTAGAATAGCAGCATGCAGCATCTCCGGGTACTGACAAGTCAAGGGTAATGTGAGCAATACAACAGCATATTGAAATTGGCAGGAGTGATCATTTGAGTATTTGGGGGGGGGCTTTTCAAGCCTTTATTTTTTGTTTATATGAGACAGGACAGTGAAGGAGGTGACAGGAAGCCAGTTGGGAGGGAGAGATGGGGGAGGGTCGGCAAAGGGCACGGTGCAGAATCGAACCCGGGTTAGCCGCGTAGTAGACCAGTGTCCTACCATTAGGCCACGATAGGGCCGAGAAATTATTGGTTTAATGAACTCTGTGAATGCCAGCACAAACATTGGCAGGAAAAAAAGGCCTGATATTTCCAGCTAATGACCTGCTATATTGGCTACTATTTTGAAGACTATTGGTGGTTACACAAGTCAAATTTTAGGCCCTCACAAACATATACAAAATAATTGTATGGGCATATTATCATTTTCTGAGTCCACCGAGTATTGAGGTTGTGTAATTTTGTGTCCTTGGCGTTCTTTCATGCCACAGAGATAAACGAAATCAAACAGTTTAGCCAACATTTGTGAGAAAATGTGACCTATGTCTGGTTTAATGAAGTGCTGTGACCTCTGTGTGTGTAAGAAACATTCAGCAATGGACTGAAATGAAAGAATGAAAGGTCCCCTTTCCAGTAATACCAAGCGCTATTGTATAGAATATTGACAATATCCCAAGCTGTCCTGGACCTTCTTTCGTGCAACTGCACTACAAAATGCTCTAGCCATCATTGTGTTTGTCTGGTAAATGGCCTCAGGTGCACAGACATGTGTAAACTGAGAGTGTGCGGAAACCAGGCAACCATAGACAGTTCAGATGAAGGGGATGACATGGAAGATGAAGAGTACTGACGACGAAATAATATAAATCTACATGAAACTATTCTTTCATTAAACATATTCCCTTTGCAACATGTGTCTTTATTGGCTTGTAACCGCTTGTATAGGGTCTCAGTCTATTTGTTTATGAAATAGCCTGTATAAAATGTTATCTAAATTCTGTTAATGAGATACCATATTTGAGTGGTTTAAGTAAAGTGTTACCCAATGCCCTATCATTGCAGGGCCTACCATCTAGATTGTATTTCTTCACATACACTACAACAGTGTTTCTCAAATTTTTCGTGCCATTCCCCCCTTCAGAGGAAGGGTGTCTGTCTGCGCCCCCCTTGAGCAAAATGGTTACGAAAATACAAATAAATAGGCCGTCGTGAAGTTTATTAGAGCCTGATATACACGTACAGTATGGCCTATGTTCTCTAAATATTAGTGACTTAATGGCAAAGCAGAAAAGTATTAAAAAAGAAAAACCTTTTGACTTCACGCGCCCCCCTAGGGGAGCTTCCGGCCCACTTTGAGAAACACTGCACTACAATAATTGAATACTTTAACAACTTGTGAATGTTATGTACATTCACATATGAACTACAGTATAAACAAAGTTTGTTTAAGTAAAGTGATACCGGCATTGTATTAGTCCATTCTATTGGGTCCGATTTTGAAGACATTTTTGCTGGTTGCACAAGTGACATTTAAGGGTCTCACAGACATATACTAAATGATAGCATGGGCATATTATACATTTTCTGAATCGGTAGAGTGCCCTGAGTATTGAGGTTGTTAACTTTGGTGTCCTTGGTGTTCTTTCATGCCACAGATGTAAACGAAAGTGCACAGTTTTGGCACAATGTGTGTGGAAATGGGAGCTATTTCTGGTTTAATGACGTGCTGTGGCTTCTGTGTATGTCAGACAGATTCATTAATGGGCTGAAATGAAAGCCTGAAAGGTCCCCTTTCCAGTGATAACAAGCACGATGGTATAGGATATTGGCAATACCTCCAACATAAGCCATAACTACATATACAGCCGATATTAAAAAACAGTATTTATTATAGGGGGGTAGTAACTTCAAGAGCTGAAAAAAGTGATTTCGCTACCACGCCATGACTGCTATCAAGCTTTTTCTACTAGTGGGGGGATATACCTTGCCAAAAAACATTGCTAGCATTCCTCCCCCCAGATGGCACCGGTCGACCCCTCGGCTCATAGCCTAATACGGCTCTGACTGTAGAGATCATGTAGTGCCGCCTGCTGGTCATCTATAGTACTGCAGGCTTAGGAGATTTTGTGTGTGTGTGTGTGTGTGTGTGTGTGTGTGTGTGTGTGTGTGTGTGTGTGTGTGTGTGTGTGTGTGTGTGTGAATATGAGGTTGTGTGTGTGTGTGTGTGCTGGCTGCTACTATCGGAACGGCAGCTACACAGATCTGGGCATCTCTACAACATTGTTATGTCACTGTCCGTCACAGGTACCAAATACCTCACAGCTCCAGGGACTGGAACCAATACCCCAATAAAATAACTCTAAATTGACAAATAGGTCAGCTAAGTTTAATATAATGACTCAATGGACATAAGACAGTATGAGCACTGTCTATGTCCATACTGTCTTATGTCCATGTAATGAGTACTGTCTATGTCTATACTGTCTATGTCCTTACCTAGATTAGTCTATGTCTGCATGGGAAAGCAAGAAACGTAATTTCAAATTCTTTGTATGACCAGTGCATGTAAAGAAATTGACAATAAAACCAACTTGACTTGACTTGACAATGGCACCGCAGGCCTACTGGGCATCAGTTAACACACACCACCACAGCAATACAGCTTCTGGTTTCCCATGAGCAAACCCAGACGTGCTCTACAGATCTACATGTCAAAATTATATAGAATATGCAGATCGTGTAGTCAAACTTCCTGGTGAAATAGTGACTTTAAATAGTTTAAAACGACAGACTGTCTCCTTGCAGAAGGGAGGTGTCACAGTCCATAATGACAGTAGGTGTTGAATTTGTTTTAGTTCGTAATTTTGATTCCTATAAATACTTTAATACCTACTGAACTCCTGCATGCAAAACTATGATTTCACTTTGACATTTTACAATTCCAGACAAAAAACTGACATTAACTTGAGCTCTAATCCATCTTCTTGCAGCCATAGTTGACATGGTCAGTTTACCTGAAAGGGGTAACTGAGCTATAGAAACCCTTCACGTACAAGATTTTGGTCAAACATATTGATACACATTATGAAAATAACGGATATTCGTGTTTATATTCCCGATGTGTATACCAAATACGCTGAACAAACCACTCAGCATCCTCACTATTTACCGTAAAGTAAACTAGCAATGTTAGCTAACTCTGCTAACTGAACACATTGTTGACAAAAGCCTCCTACCTGCCCGCCGACGGTGACGTCGAAAAACACAATCGGGTTATTGGGATTTGATGGTTGGACGTTCATGTTGTGGTCTTAATAGCTGCTCCTGTTCTTTATTCAAACTTATTCACGAAAGCTTTCAAGTTTCCCTGTGTGCAAGCATGCACTTCATTCGATTCAAATACGTTTCGAATGCTCAGTACGAGTGGCGACACGGACCAATTCTACGGTAGCTGATATGGGACAAAAGGAACGCGCACTGTGATATCGTTTCTCTGCCACGGAGAGGAAAGTCACATTGATAGCCTATTCTTCACCCTTTTCAAAAACCTATATAGATTAAGGTATCATTGCCATAACTGTAAAATAAACCAAACATTAATATCAAATAATTACATTGAAAAATGAATTTGTGCTGCTGGTGCCCAGAAAGATAAACACATTTCATGCTGCTGCCCCCCTGAGAAGGTGCTGTTGCTGAATGTTCTTATTTATTTCCACAACAGATACTTCAGTTTATTTTTGCTGGAATAAATGTCGAAAAAGCGATTCATTTATTTATTGTTTATTTATCTATACTTATTAATGTAATACAATTAATTTATTTATCTAGTCATTTAAACAGAGCCATGGATATCATTGAAGTCCACTCGCACTCTGGCTTCCGTCTGTTCACACTGTTGCCCTCTGGGAGGCGCTACAGGTCAATAGCAGACTGAAGTACAGCCACTTTACCAAAGTTGTCACAATTCTGAAATGCATACTTGCACTAAGGGCTGTGTGCACCTTGTAGGAAGGCTTTAAAATCTAATTACACTGTGTATAATGGCAATATAAAGCTTTCTATTCCTTTTGCTTAATGTCACAAACCAATAAATGGGTGAGGTGTACAATGAGAGTACCGGTAGTTTCATTTTGCCAATGGTGTGAAAATTACACTTCAAGCCTTTTACACAAACAGCTAGATACCAGATATGACCATCAGTTAACACCTCAACTATCTTAGAAGAAGTCAAGAGCGGATGTGCTGCGGTGTCTAAGGGGAGCTCCTTAACATGCTACTACACCTCTGGAACGCAGAATTAGTCACTGAAAAAAAAAACGTAACTAGCACGTCACTAGGGCAGTCATGGATGAGTGGTTAGGGCGTCAGACTTGCATCCCAGAGGTTGCCGGTTCGACTCCCGACCCGCCAGGTTGGTGGGGGGAGTAATCAACCAGTGCTCTCCTCCATGACTGAGGTACCCTGAGCATGGCACCGTCCCACTGCACTGCTCCCCATGGGGCGCCATTGAGGGCTGCCCCCTTGCACGGTTGAGGCATAAATGCAATTTTGTTGTGTTCACTTGTGTGCTGCGGAGTGCTGTGTCACAATGTGTGTGACAATGGGAGTTGGAGTTTCCCAATGGGCTTTCACTTTCACGCTTTCACTACACCACTATGAATATCGGGCCTTTAACAATAGATTTGGTCACTGTCATTCTTGACAAGAAACAAACACCTACCACCTTAACTAGGTTCCCTGAAAAGATAAAGATTTCATGTTGCGAATGTCATTTCTAAAGTTGCTTAACCAGAAAATCGCCACCACCTTGATTGACAAAAAATCTGTGGGAAACACTGATTCTGATAACAGCTATGTTATAGGAGGGGTCGTGTTTTAAGAAGTTAAGGCATTATGAAGGGGTCATGTTTTTTATTTTTTCTATTTAATTCTATTTATTGACTCAGAAGGCCTGCACAAGAGTTCCTATGTGCTTGGACTACTAGTTTATGCACAAATGGCAAATAAAGTACTTTGAACTTTGACTTTGAACTTTGTTTCAAGGTATTATGTTGTGGTGTGGAGTGAATCACAGCGAGAGACAACGAATGGCAGCCGTGCTTTGGAACCCTTTATTGAGAATAAAACATCCGAAACGCATGAAAACAATGATGAGACGCTACATAGAAATATACAATCACTAACTAAAGAGAAACGCTGTAGGGGCATGGGTGTGTGTGAATATGAGCGTGTGTGTGTGTGTGTGTGTGTGTGTGTGTGTGTGTGTGTGTGTGTGTGTGTGTGTGTGTGTGTGTGTGTGTGTGTGTGTGTGTGTGTGTGTGTTCTATGTGAAGTAATGGGGTTTCTTGACGTTGATTCCGTATTCAGACAGGGCCGGCGCCAGGTCCTCCATGGTCAACGTGTACTTCTTATCCTGCTACACACACAGAAACCACACACACACACACACACACACACAGAGAAACCACACACACACACACACACACACACACACACACACACACACACACACACACACACACACACACACACACACACACACACACACACACGAGACAGAGTGTTACAACAGTGTGGTCTATTTAGCAATATGTCGCAAGTGAGAGGGAGGCACACCAAACATCATCCCAACCACGAAGATCATATTGAATACATTTGGAATAAACAGTTGTTTATTAGTTATCTTCATCAGTAACTGGTTTAACTCCCTCCGCTAAGCAAAGTAGTTCCGCATTGACAGAGTGTTGTGTGTGGTTGCTATGCGATGACGAGCTGACAGTACCAGCCCTCAGCATTCCATGGAACCGTGTGTGATTTGGGCATTCTCATGTGGACTGGCTCGACTCCAGGCTCTATTTACCTCTCAACTTAACCTGGTTTACTCCTGAACCAGCTTCTTAGGATACTGAAATGCAACATGTCATCATATATTTCGTATAGATGACAAGCTGATTTGAACCGACTATCGCGTGTGTCCAATACGCCTTTGCGAGTTAAAGCGTGCTCCACAACGCCCTATGACAGGTTAGGTTCAGGGATGGTTTTGGTTTGGGCACAATTTAGCTAACTAGAAATTAACCAAATTACGCCTAGCAAAGCATATTTGCAACAGAAATGAGCTGTGGCAAAAGAAAATCGCCGACACGGCGGGAAACCTGCACAAACCTAGTCACGTGTCAAAAGTGCATGAAAGCGCTTTACTGTTACGTCTGAGGAGCACGTGTTAACTTCAAAAGGCGTCGCACCAATACGCCGAATGCACTAGCGTGCGATACATACGATGACAGCCTCCTGAAATGACGCCTCGCGACGCCATCCTATGTACTCCACCCAAAGATATTGGCTCCGCACATCTGGCAAAAGCCTCGAGCTCGGTTCTCTCAGTGTTTCGCCAATCAGCAAACAGTTGAGAGTGATGACGTGGAACTCACCCGCGAGCTACGTTACTGTTTGTTTAAGGTAACTATATTCACACTTTCGTTTTGTTATTTGTTTGCTTTTGCGACGCTACATTGTAACAGGCATGCTAATAAAGCACAATATGGGTTTTAATTTGAGTTTGGAACTCCAATTAATTTAAATGATAGAGTAAGATCAGACCATCTCGCACCCTCCACGGAGACGGATTCCTCATGGCTTTTGCCAGACTGATTGACGGAGTCAACAGTCGGCTTTACGCCCAGGCTACTGAAATGATGCATGATGCATGAGAACACTCTGAAACACTTTCTCAGGCAAACGTTTTGGTGTGAGTGCAAATCTGAGGAAGGCGTCTCTTGTTCTCTCTCCCCAAACAAATTACACAGCTTTTTCCAGTCTGCTTATTCTCTCTCTCTCTCTCTCCCTCTCTCTCTCTCTCCCCCCCCCCTCCCCCTCCTCTACCTTGGTCTTGTTTCGTGAGCTGCCTGATGCGGTGCCCTTCATCTTGCAGTGCTGCAGCGCGTCGATGGCGATGTCCGAGATGAACTTCTGAGCGGCCAGCGAGATCAGCCGGATACTACACACACACACCCGTACACACACACACACGTACAACACACATACAACACACACACACACACACACACACACACAAATACACACACACGTACAACACACACACACACAAATACACACACACGTACAACACACACACACACACACACACACGTACAACACACACACACACACACACACACACACGTACAACACACACACACACGTCACACACACACACACACACACACACACAAACACACGGTGTAATAACAGTAACAATAATAATAACAAAATAATTAATTATTATAATAGCATTTATTTATTTATTTTAAAATATGAATAGCTACTCACACTCGGGGGTCGGAGGCTTCAAAGCCGGCGCGGTTCAGGTAGTAGCCCGTCACCGCATCAGGGATCTGAACACACACACACACACACACACACACACACACGCGCGCGCACACACACACACACACGCACACACACGGGAGAGAGGACAGAGGATGAGAATTGTACAAACACACTTGACACTTGTACACACACACTTGAGACATCTGTGAATATCAGGCCAGTGGTTTGATGGAAATGGTTTCTGTGCGTGTGTGTGTGTGCGTATGTGTGTGAGAGAGAGAGTCCTCACTAGGTGTGTGTGTGTGTGTGTGCGTGTCCTCACTGTAGGTGTGTTTGTGTGTGTGTCATCACTGTGTGTGTGTCGTCAGCGTGTGTGTGTGTGTGTGTGTGTGTGTGTGTGTGTGTGTGTGTGTGTGTGTGTGTGTGTGTGTGTGTGTGTCGTCACTGTGTGTGTGTGAGTGTGTGTGAGTGTGTCTCCTCACCGTGGGCGTGCGTGTGTCCTCACCGTGGGTGTGCGTGTGTGTGTGTGTGTGAGTGCGTTGCAATATGCAACCTTGCCTCCTCCATTTGTGCTTGTGGCCTCGTCCCGCCTCCTGGCCCCTCCTCCGTGGAGAAGTTTCCTAGCTGTCAGCCTAGCCACAACAACTTTTGAGGGACTGTTTTTCATTCACCATCCCAATTGCAAATGAGAAAAAGACTCTACAATTGAGCTTTTGCAAGATAATGAAATATAATGCTGTTGTCAGTGATGTCATCATGACATATTACTTCCTGGTACGAGGAGAGAAGCAAGTGGAGGAGGCAAGTGGAGGAGGCAAGGTCGCATATTGCAACGCACTCTGTGTGTGTGTGTGTTCACCGTGGGTTTGTGTGTGTGTGTGTGTGTGTGTGTGTGAGTTCACCGTGGGCGTGTGTGTGTGTGTGTGTGTGTGTGTGTTCACCGTGGGTGTGTGTGTGTGTGTGTGTGCGACTGTGCGTGCGTCCTCACTGTAGGTGTGTGTGTGTGTGTGTGTGTGAGTTCACCGTGGGTGTGTGTGTGTGTGTGTGTGTGAGTTCACCGTGGGTGTGTGTGTGTGTGTGTGTGTGTGTGTGTGTGTGTGTGTGTGTGTGTGTGTGTGTTCACCGTGGGTGTGTAATCCTCCAGCTGCATGAGGAAGTCTGCGAGGGGCGTGGTCGAGATGGCGGGCTTCACGTCGCCGTTGGCAACCCCCGGCATGTAAACACCGTTAGACACCGAGGACTCAGCAGAGGGCGTCGCCATGGCAGCAGAGGTGGGAACTGGGGACGCAAGAGGTCAGAGGTCAACACAGACAGCCAATCAAACAGCTTGCCCTCTGACAGACAGGTACAGGGAGCCAATCAGACAGCTTGCCCTCTGACAGACAGGTACAGGGAAGATGAGATTGCTAGACAGTTGCCGAGGGAGACGCCATGACAACGCTGACATGATGATGGACATTTACTACTGATGCATTAATACAACCCAAAAGCATGAACTGCTGGTGTGTGTTCTGATCAATGGCCACTAGTTCTACATGTATGGGCGTTTTCTTGTTCCTGTTAACCATTCTACAAGTTCTCATCACAGACCAAACGGCGCATAGCCATCATCCACAGAAGTGTTCCCCCATAATCAGGACAGAATGCAAAGTATTTTTATGCATCAATATTTGTAAATGTCGCCTGCCAGTCTGTTCTGACTGCCTGCCGCCCCATGCCATCTACCAAGGGCTTGCTTAGCCAGGCTGGCGGCATGCTGTGGCCACCTCAACAACAACAACAACAACAACAACAACAATCTATTCCACAGGAACAATAATCTATAACAAACATCCTGTAGAGACCCATCTGGAAAGCAGCAGCTGTGTCATTAGTTGAAGCAGGAATACTTATTATATTATTAAGCAGGAATACGTATTATATTATTAAGCAGGAATACGTATTATATTATTAAGCAGGAATACGTATTATATTATTAAGCAGGAATACGTATTATATTATTAAGCAGGAATACGTATTATATTATTAAGCAGGAATACGTATTATATTATTAAGCAGGAATACGTATTATATTATTAAGCAGGAATACGTATTAAATTAACAGCTACAACAGTTTGGTGGACCATGTTTTTACATCTCTTACATGACATGGATTTAAAAAAAAATAAAAAACAAACATAATCTACATTTACCAAGGAGCGTATTCCAGTAACATGGTCAAGTGATAAACATGGCTAAATTAACCTACATGAAGCGGTAAAGCAGCTAATATGTAGCCCACAGATGTCATTTAGTTAGGGCAGTGTTTCTCAAAGTGGGGCGTGGAAGCATTTAGACCCTCTGAAGGGGGCAATGATGGAAAAGGTTTGAGAACCACTGAGTAAAGGCATCATGCACTCCAGGCTCTTGTATTAGATGATGTACCACACTACCTCAATGTGAACTTCATCTGGTTGACTGACTACTTCGCCAGGTTCCTGGCATACTCCCCTAACAGCTGGTGAGTAATTTACCGTTGCTTGCTGAGGATGTGATTTAGTTCAGACAACATGAACTCCAAGCTCTTTTAGATTAGATGATTTATCACCATCATTCTCGATGCAAACTTAACATGCTGGATCACTAACTTACCGTAGCTGGCTCCAATAGAGAGTCTGTCAACATGAACTTCAGGCTCTTGCATTACAAAATTAAGTTACCACTACTATCATCATTCTCAAGGTAATTTCAAGTTGGTGGGTAACTAACTTACCATTGCTGGCTCCAATAGAGGGTATGCTACTGACACTGGATGCGGCGTTGTTGCTCAGTGTGATGCAGTTAGTGGCGCCACTAGATGCCGAAGTGCTGGATGCGGTCGCTCCTCCAGTACTGGCGGGCTGCGATGTGTCAACATTCATGATAACAAGCTCGCGGGGGCAGATAGGCGGGAAACACAAGTGAAAATAGAAGCCAAGTGCACTTGTAAAACAGGTTTAGTTGTGCTGCATGAGAAATATATCGCCAACGATGACAAAACTACCAAGACAGAGCTCGCAGAGGAATGACTCCGCTGGCCGAATTGTTATGCTCTGAAATGGCAATCTCTGTACTTCCGTGTGCGACACATTTATTGTCCGACAAGAGAGCTTTCTCCGAGGTTCCTACCAATTGGTTCCTGTCTCAAATCGGAATGACTTCCATTGACACATGGTTTTCTATTTTGTGTTGTCAACCTATGTTACAATAATTACAATAATATGGCAGCTAAATATAGCATAGTCTCTACTCTTTAGTCATTCATGTTTTGGAGGTACAGCTAATTATATTATCAATGTAGCCCAATGAGGTCTAATAACTAGCCTACTGTATCATTGATGTAGCCTATTCACTGTGCCCTCACTAAAACAGACACACGAGCAATGATGGCCTCAAGTCACTCGTGATACTTTTAAACAAACATAGCAGAAATAGCACCAAAATAAGATTGTTATTCCAAAATAAGAAATATATTATTTTGTAGAGGGTTATTTAGTAGAAATAATAATAATAATAATGATAATAACAGTAGCATTTCCTCACAGAGTGTGCGTTACAATATGCAACCTTGCCTCCTCCACTTGTGCTTGTCTCCTCGTCCCGCTTCCTGGCCCCTCCTACGTGGAGAAAACGATAAAGTTTCCCAGCTGTCAGCCTAGCCACAACAACTTTTGAGGGACTGTTTTTCATTCACCATCCCAATTGCAAATGAGAAACAGACTTTACAACTGAGCTTTTGCAAGATATTGAAATATAATGCTGTTGTCAGTGATGTCATCATGACATATTACTTCCTGGTACGAGGAAACAAGCACAAGTGGAGGAGGCAAGGTCGCATATTGTAACGCACTCAGAAACTGTGCAGCCCTTGTATGCACATGAAACACACACCATCACAAATTGTCTAATCAAAACACACCATCAGAGGAAGGCCAAAAACACATTTGCTTTGTTTTCTTTATTTAGCGACCCCTTGTTGCAAGATTACAGCATAGTAATTTGGTGTATCTTCTTTTGAGATGGGGTAGGTCAATTGTAGCCTAGCCTTTGGTTGTAATATATAAACGTGCTCTTTGGTTAGGAGGTAACATTCTTTTTGACATGGAATGTGCCACACCCACTGGCACCGACACAGCAGGAACATGTTAAAATAATCTCCCGCTGCGTTCCAGCAGATAGACACTCTGGGCCCTTCTCAAAACCTAGTGCAGTGCACTTCCAAGTGCATCAGCCTAGTAAGTCACACCCAGTAATTGGATACTCTTTATTAGTCGCACCCAGTGATTGGATATTCCGTAGAGTTCACCAAAAGAGTATCCAATCACTGGGCGTGACTAATTAGGCTGATACACTTGGAGGTGCACTGCACTAGGTTTTGAGAAAGGCCCGTTGTCAACAATCATGACTGCTACACACAGTTGACCAAACCATTGATAATTACTTACCCACATCAATGAGATGGGGCTCAATCTACCATTAATTAATCATTCAATTAACCAGTAGTACAAACTTCATGATTGGTCCACATCATTAAATAGATGTCTCAAGCATTGGAATTGAATTTTTTAGTGATATAGGCCAAGGGTGAGATTTGTAGGGGGGGATTGCCCCCCCCCTTCTGGTTTTGATATATCCACTTTCAGTACATTGTTTTAATCAGACTTTTATGTCATTCCATTGATATTGCTTAAAAATCGTCTTGGATACAGCAGGTAAGGGGGGATGAGCCAAAAAGTTCAGAGCTACTGTACAGTATGAGTTTTAGTTGGCTATTAGCAGCAGTGAAATTAGGAGCAGTGAAAGGTAACTGCATTGCAGAGGTGCGCAAAACTTCTTTTGGTTAGTCTAGTTTCTCAGTTATTGGAACTCAAATGTGGAACAGTTTACCAACTGTAATAAAAATCCAAACAGAGTTTAAAACATTTAACAGACAACTGAAACACTGGCTGAAGGAAAACCAAAACTGTAATCATAACACACTAGTTAACACACATACATGCACACACAGCATATATAGGTCACCCTCATCATCTTGTTTTTTTCTTAATGCACAAGGCTTTTATATTATAGGGAGCATGTTTCAAGATGGCTTATTATTGTCTTGTATACTGTATTGTACAATTGTACTTTTAGCTGATTTATATGTTTTATTAGAGAAGGTAGCCTGATCAGGGACTGAGGTTGCAAATTAGCAAAATGTCATGTTTGTAACAATTTGCACTGCATTGTCCCTGCTAAATAAACTACAAATAAAAAATATATGTTCTATTAAGTTCACAGTTACTGTACAATATGAGTTTTAGTATCCTACTTGTGTCCATGACTCATTCGGTTATGTAGCCTCTTTGTAGCCTATGGTGGCTAAGCCTACTTGTGCCAAGTGTGACCTTGAATTATGTTAGCAATGCTAATTACTTCCAAAAGTACACACACACACACACACACACACACACACACACACACACACACACACACACACACACACACACACACACACACACACACACACACACACTTAGTTCATAAGTCATAGATAACAGGGACACGTCACTGAGTGCAGAAATCCTACTATTGGTGTATTGGTGTGTAATGATAACCCGACAGATATGCAGTTTAGGAGACATTTATTTGATCATGATAATGATTTACATGTATTATTTTTCAAGCAAAAATGATAATAATATACATTGATCATTTCTCAGTCAAATAATCTCTAAAGTGAGTGGTGAGTGGTCATGGTGATGTTGTGGCGTTCAGAGAGGGAAGAGCAGGAGGTGTGTGAAGCCGGAAGAGCAGGAAGCCACTGAAGGTGCTGTGGTTATTAGAATCATCATAGAGCTTGTGGTCTGCTGGTAGCACCATGTTCACTACATCTCCCTTCTCCAGCTGCAGGGTCAGGCCACTGGACACATAGGAGGCATATCCATCAGTGTCACGCTCATACAGAAACATGAGCTGCTCTCCGTTCTTATGCATCCTGATATGCATTTGACGTGAGTCCAGCAAATCCATAACAGTGAACCTGAAGTAGTAGACCCCCCTGACTGGAGCTGTGAAGAAGCCAGTTGTGCTGTTGTAGGCCTCTCCTACATTGGTGATGACTCTCTTGAACACTAAGTCCAGGTCATTACTCCCAGACTCTATGGATCCGTCAATACCCAGACTTGCTGAGAAGGCCACCTTGGGTGCTACTCTGATCTCATTCTCCAGATTCTCCACTTCAGTCTCAGTGGCTGCCAGTCGGGTCTTCACTGCTGTCAGCTCCTGCTCATGTGCTGCACTGTCCATCTTCAAGTCGACTTCAATCTCTGTAGCTACCAATCTGGTCTTCAATATGGCCAACTCTATCTCTTGTGCTGCGTTTTCCTTCTTCAGATTGTCCACCTCCATCTTATATTATTATATTATCTTATATTATACCCAATTATTGGGGTAAATGCACTACGCTTGACCATATACTGGGTAATACTAATATAATATAATATAATATAATATAATATAATATAATATAATATAATATAATATAACATAACATAACATAACATAATATAACATAACATAACATAACATAATACAATATAATATAATATAATACTGGGTTATACTGGGTTATACTACCCATTATTATACCCAGTCACTGGGTTTATCATAACATTTGACATCAGAGTTATTGCCAGCCAGCCAACAGACTTTTCTGTGCCCGACTGAGGAGGCCTTCAACAACAAAGACAGGTTTGTAATGTATGTAGCCCCTTAATGCACGCCGCACCACAGTGGCACACTGTAATAATCATTGAAAAGTTAACTACCATAGTACAATACCACAACATAACACAGGGCCTTTAGTAGTGCACTACGACTTGGTCATTGCATTTCTGGTAAGAGCAAATGTATAACGCCGTGTCTTAACGGCTAGGGAGAAATTGTAAATACTGTGGACTTTTGCAAATTAGTGTGGACCTTTTATTACATAACCAGGGCTTGACATTAACTTTTTCACCCTTCGGCCACTAGTGGTTTTCCTGAGTCACTAGCCATTCAGGTACTCCACTAGCCACAGATTTTACATTGTTTTTCTTTTTTTTCTTTATCTTGATGGTGTACATCTAACCTCAGAAGATGAGGTGCTAAAGCAAGATGAGTGTATCGCTTTCTGGAAATATATCAAGCAAATAGAAACTGAGTTACTGAGCTTTTTTTTTTTTTTTTTTAACTAAAATACAAACAATTGATACACAGGGGGCAAACAACAGAATATAGGCTATGATGCATATGTCATACCCAGTGTTGCCAGATTGGCCGAGTGCCCGCCCAATTGGGCTACTTGGGATGAGCGTCTGCGGGTAAAAACGGGGAAAAAATGGCCATTTGGCGTTTTTTTGTTTCAGCCGTTTTGGGCCCATAGAAGTCAAATGTATTTTGTTGAATTTGGGTGGAATTTAGCACATTTTGGCGTTTTTTGAGAAGCTTTTGGCCGGGATTTGGTCAGACACATCTGGCAACACTGGTCTTACCAAGGAATAAGCCGCCAGCCAAATTGGCTAGTGATATTACATTACATTACATTAGTGACATTGAAAGTACTAGCCACAGCCAAGTTTTACCAGCATTTGGCTGGTTGGCAGGTGCCAGTGTCAAGCCCTGATTAATACGTAATAATTACTTTACAGGCAGAAGGGCCATTGTAATTCTCCCTACATAGCACATGATATTAGATGATATCAAACACAAGGAGCATCAATAGAGTTCGCAAGTCACCCGGAAGCATGCAGTAGACTGTAGCAGAGGGTCAGGATTTGGCTGGTTAGCTTTGACGATATAGGTCTGTGGTTGGACGCCTTACAGTTTTTCTCAATTGCTTTTGTGCATTTCTCACAACAGAATAATGATTCTCAAAAGTCTTTGTTCAATTTTGACTTCCTGCTGTTAGCTGTGCACATGGTAAAATCAGTTTCTCATTGTTTTCGGCATATAGCAAATGCTTTCGTCCACCATGCCATGGTTGTGTACAATTCTCAGTGATTTCATACATTATCAATTGCTTTTGTCATATCACTCAAAAAGCTTTGTCACTGAATGCATGAAACTATCTCACCCCCCAAAAGAGTTAGGCCCTAGGTCATAGTTTAAGTCTTGACACGCAAAATGATTTACCAAGCTGTCATAATGTGTTAGGCACTGTATAATTTCCATTGGATTTTTGTCTATAAATGTGATCTGAATTGGTAAATTGCTCGCAGGTAAATATTGACTCTCTAATCAAAGGCAGTAGAAGGGAAAGAGAAAACAAGCATGCAGCACAACAATAGGCACTGTACTGCATTACATTATGCCTCATGTGCCCTTTACAGTATTTCTCAATTGGTTTTGTACATTTCTCACAACAGAATTATCATTCTCAAAACGTCTTGTTCAATTGTGACTTCCTGCTGTTATCTGTGCACATGGTAAAATACGTTTCTCATAGTTTTCAGCATTTAGCAAATGCTTTCATCATCATGCAGATGGTTATGTACAATTCTCAGCTTTTTTGTACATTAGCAATTGCTTTTGTCATATCACTCAAAAAGCATTGTCACTGAATACACAAAACTATCTCAAACCCCAAAACATTTAGGCCCTATGTCATGGTATAAGTCTTGACGTGCAAAATGATTTACCAAGCGGTCATAATGTGTTAAGCACTGTATAATTTCCATTGGATTTTTGTCTATAAATGTAATCTGTATTGGTGAATTGCTCGCAGGTAAATATTGACTCTCTCTAATCAAAAGCAGTAGAAGGGAAAGAGGAAACAAGCATGCAATACAACAATAAGCACTGTACTGCATTACATTACTCTATGCCTCATGTGCCCTTTATAATTACGCTCCACGCAAAATTACAATATTTCCCTAGAATTTCACAAGACAGTAAGTGCACTTTATACAGTATCAGTGTATTGTTTCAAATTTATTTTGCTTTACAGTTCTATATTTTTTCCACATGGGCCTGTAAGACAAGTAAAAAGGGTTGGTAGAGGGCGCACTTTGACACATCAATCAGAGTTGACTATTTTTTTGATTTTGCAATGAGAAAACCTTTCAATAAATATGTCATACTCTAAATGTATATCTACCTGATCTTACCTGATCAATGTAGCCTAATATAAAGTCGAATTTACAACATTTTCCATCCATTCTAAACAACATTTCGCTTCAGAAAACATCCTCAAGAGTGTACTAGTCAATTGACAACATGACAAATCGATTTGACTAGCTTGTCCATACACTATGACACAATGACTAACCATTCTGCTGGCACTGACGCGTTCATTGACAAAAAAAACTTAGTTTTGGAAGACAAACTAAGGATTTTGAGGAAGAGACTTGGTTTTGCAGGTCATCCATGGTGTTTTGCCATTTGTTAAAGCTGTTTTGAGAATGAATACTGTGTTTTGAAAATTGCGAGAGAGATTCGAGAAATGTACAAAACCAATTGAGAAATACTGTATAATACACTCCACGCAAAATTATAATATTTCCCTATAATTTCACAAGACAGTAGTGCACTTTATACAGTATCAGTGTATTGTTTCAAATTTATTTTGCTTTACAGTTCTATATTTTTGTTCACATGGTCCTGCAAGACAAGTGAAAAGGGGTGGCAGAGGCTGCATTTTGACACCTCAACCAGAGTTTGCTATTTTTTCTATTTTGCAATGAGAAAACCTGTCAATAAATAGTCATAGTCTAAATGTATATCTAGGACAATCATATCTGATCAATGTAATGTAAAGTCGAAGTTACAACATTTCCCATCCAATCTAAACAACATTTCGCTTCAGAAAAGATCCTCAAGTGTGTACTAGTCAATTGACAACATGACAAATCAATTTGACTAGCTTGTCCATACAGTATGACACAATGACTAACCATTCTGGCATTGAAACGTTCATTGACACAAAAACTTGGTTTTGAAAGACAAACTAGGGATTTTGAGCAAGAGACGCGGTTTTGCAGGTCCTCCACATTGTTTTGCCATTTGTTAAAGTTGTTTTGAGAATGAATATTATGTTTTGCAAATTTCGAGAGAGATTCGAGAAATGTACAAAACCAATTGAGAAATACTGTAATATCTCCATGCATCCAATGCCCATCTTCCATATAGCTTTCTGGTCAACCAGAAACAGTCAGTAAAGTGGCACGAAATTGGCTGAGTAAACTGGTCCCGGAAATGAGCTCCATGAAACTCAATTGCTCAATTTTGTCTGAATTCACTAGGCTGGCCCCATTGGAATGACTGGGGGCCGGACTTATTCACTCTCTCCAGGTCTTATTCCTGTTAGCATTTAAAGGGACACTGTGCAGGAAATGGTCAAAAAAAAGTACTGCAACTATGCTGCTTATTGAATTTGGGCTGCCTATGGCCAAATTTGATCTGGAAATTCAAAATGGTGGACCATGGAGAGGATCCCCCTGTTCATGTATGAAAAGTGCAATTTTTCCAGTCATAATGAAAACTTAGAATTTGATGCTGGTGGTAAGTATTCATGAAAAATGTAACATTAGTGAATGGGCAGCATGAATTCTGTAACTAAACAACTAAAAATCTCACACAGTGTCCCTTTAAGGACTTCCCGGTTCCCAAGAGCGACCGAAAATGAATGGGGACCAGTCTCAAATAAGGTGTGTGTGCAAGCACGCGATTAGCAAACCCCCGCAAACTGAAGAGGGTGCTAAAACAGGCTGTAGGGATGACATGATTGATCACACACACACACACACACACACACACACACACACACACACACACACACACGCACACACACACACACACACACACACACACACACACTTAATTCATCAACAACCATAGGCCTACTTCTGGGTCTACTGCTCTAGTCATGTCCTGTATGTGGTCATGGATAGCAGGGACACATGTCACTGATCACTAGAGTCCTGCTAGTGGTGTATTGATGTGACATAATAACCCAACAGATATGCAGTTTAGTATAGAGACATTTATTTGATCATGATAAGAATTTACATTTATCCTTTTTCAAACAAATGATGATCTACACATTGACCATTTCTCAATAAATTCTTCTCCAAAGTGAATGGTGAGTGGTCATGGTGACCTTCTGGTGCTCAGAGAGGGAAGAGCAAGAAGCCACTGAAGGTGCAGTGCTTATTATCACTATCATAGAGCCTGTAGTCTACTGGCAGCACCATGTTCACTACATCTCCCTTCTCCAGCTGCAGAGTCAGGCCACTGGACAGATAGGTGGCCATCCCATCAGTGTCATGCTCCTGCAGCTGCATGAGCTGCTGTCCATTCTTATACATCCTGATAACCATGGAGCGTGAGGATAGAAAATCCATAACAGTGAACCTGAAGTAGTAGACCCCCCTGACTGGAGCTGTGAAGAAGCCAGTTGTGCTGCTGTAGGCCTCTCCTACATTGGTGATGACTCTCTTGAACATTAAGTCCAGGTCATTACTCCCAGCCTCTGTGTATTCTACTCCAGATTCGCTCAGACCTGCTGAGAAGGCCACCTTGGGTGCTGCTCTGATCTCATTCTCCAGATTCTCCACTTCAGTCTCAGTGGCTGCCAGACGGGTCTTCACTGCTGTCAGCTCCTGCTCATGTGCTGCACTGTCCATCTTCAAGTCAAGTTCAATCTCCGAAGCTACCAGTCGGGTCTTCAATATGGCCAACTCTACCTCTTGTGCTGCGTTTTCCTTCTTCAGATGGTCCACCTCTGTCTGCAATGCTACATTATCTGCCTCCAGTACCTTAACATCATCTTGGGTGTATCTAAGCATTACCCTCAGCTCCATCACCATGTCTCGGAGTTCCTTCAGCTCAGCAGAGACGTCCAGCTGGGTAGAGACTTCAGCAGCAGCAGCAGCAGCAGCAGCCCCAGTGTCCTGGCTCTCTGGATGGACTTCAGTCTGGGTGCTCTGAGTCTGAGCTCCACACATGGAGAGCAGCAGCACCAGCAGAGAGATGGCAGCCCTCATTGTCCAAGCCACTGAGAATAAAATATTCAACAGATTCTGAGTGGCAAGAATTCTTAAACTCTAAGAAATACTGGGTTATTTTTTTACCCAAATATTGGGGTATGGCAATTTTGCTATTTATTGGGTTTTTTAAAGGTGCACTGTGTAAGATTTTAGTTGCTTATTTCCAGAATTCATACTACCCATTCACCAATGTTACATTTTTCATGAATAAGTATTCCTTATGACTGTACATACATGGACAGGGGGATCTTCTCCATGGTCTGCCATATTGAATTTCATGAAATAGCCATTTTTAGCTGCAAAAATGACTCTGCTTGGGCCATACTATAAAATATTCGTTTATTACTTAGTAATCTTTCATGAAAAGATCAGTTTTGGCTATAGGCAGCCCAGTTTCAATGAGCAGCATAGTTGCAGTAGGGGCCTACCCTTTTTTGACCATTTCCTGCACAGTGTACCTTTAAACCCATACTGGGTAATTTTTTCGAACAAATTACCCAGTATGGGTTTAAAGGTAAATAGTCATTGAAAAGTTAACTACCATAGTACACTACTATGACATAACACCTTTAGTAATGCACTACGACTTGGTCATTGCATTCTGGTAACAGCAAATGTAGGCCCTACGTATAACGCCGTGTCTTACCGGGTAGGTAGAAATTGTAAATACTGTGGACCTTTGCAAATTATTGAGCACCTTTATATAACATTAATACATAAGCAGCAGGGCCACTGGAATTCTCCCAATTCACGATATTACATGATATCAAACACAAGGAGCACCAATAAAACAAGCACCAAATATCAGGTCCCTGACCTACATGATCATTGACTCCTAGTGCATTTATTTTAAAGCACAGTATGTGTTTGACAAGTCGCAGAATTGTGACGGTACGACGATCATCAACAAAAGCGTCTGTAGATAAAACCAACGGTCTTAATGGTGTTCAGTCATCCTACCACTAGTTGGCAGAGTTTCCTTTCAAACAAGCCCATGATAACGTAATTTTGTAGTTCACAGTGTCAATACGCATGAACGGGCATCCGGGTACTTTGCTCGTAAATGTGTGTTAAGCGGCGTACACACACAAAGCTAGCTTTTCGCTTGCTCGCCTACTCGCCACTCTTTCATGGAACGTTTGCTGAAAGTTCCTGTGGCTTTAACTGCCAATGGACATCCGAGAAGTACCGAACTCTGCATTCCAATTGGTTACTCGCTTACTCGTCTCGCTCGAAGATAAAATATTTTCAACTCGGAATCCGCCCACATCGCATCGCTTGTACAGTACTCGCCTACTCGCCTGCGAGTCTCGCTGGGACACATTGACATTCTATTGAGTTCATTCGCTGAGCGAGTAACTAGCAGCGATGTGTGTGTACGGCCCTTTACGCCCCTTTGTGGGTGAGAGCAAACCGAATGTCTCGGTAACTTTTGCCACATCGGCTAGCCTAAATGAACACAGTTAGTCCAGGAGCCTAGGGGTGTCAGCCTAGTTGGGAAGGTTACCAATTTTTATGGGTACTATGATGTCTGGCATGGTTGCCAGATAGAGGAACAGCACGTCTGCCGGGTTCCCTCAGGTGGGTGTGGCAAGGAGGGGGTAAAGCTGGCACCCAAAAAATGGGCTAGATCAGTTGGTGAGGTTACCACTTGGAACCTGTTGTAAATTGTTCATCATAGTCCCCACGATAGAGAAATGACCACTGCCAGACATTTTTAGTGGTGGGTTACCCCCGGCAGACGCCCCTGTATCAGAGCAGTATATAGAGAGAGTCTGGCCAACTCGAATCATGGACGCCATTTTCGCTCCCCACGGCGAGGATTCTACAGTGTAACCCTATGGGCAGCATACCGTCAAAATGGCTGGATCTAAAATACAAATAAGGCTTCATAGACCATCAAACTTGGGTTGTAGTATTATCAAGATCCCAACACATGAAAACAAACGTTAACAAGTTTGTTCGTATAGAAGGGGTTTGCTTAAAAGAGGGTTTTGTAAGCATAGTTTTGATGTGCTCAGCAGGGCATTCAAGCGTTACTTCGTGTTGTTGTTGCCTAGGTATAGGCCAACGTCAAAGTAGATATTTAAGTAATATGCAGAAATAATATTCACAGCAATGGTCAAGTTCATGTACAGGGACCCTGGTGATACTTGCGCCAAAATTTCACGTTGTGTCGAGATTTAGTAGTTTAAAAATAACGATGTGCTCAGCAGTGCATAGTCGCGATTGCAGACAGTAGAACTGTAGGATGAGTCTGGATGCTCGTAGGTTGAGTCTGGATATTCATAGTATGAGACTGGACTTGAGTTTAAATCGCAGGGGGAAAGGACCTTATTAGCGTGACAGAAATAATAACTTGGTGGGCAAAGTTATGTTTTCACAGTATAGTATACTTACAGGTGGCAATTAAGATTTGACAAGCTAATTTCAAGTTATGACAGAAACCTAGCCTAACTTTATTCGTTTTCAAAGTGCGGACAGGAGTTTTTGAGAGCATGTCATCATCATGACTATTTCTTTCAAAAGTAATTGTTAACAAAAGTCGAAGGGGGGAAAAAATACATTTACCTCACACAACACGGAGAAATCTGCTGCTTTCCGGTTATTAATTCTGACCTTTATATTCCATAAAGGGGAGTTTATATCCGTGTATGTCCCAAATCCTCCGTTTTTGTCACAAGTTAAACGATGCTGTTTGTTTCTCCTGACCCGAACCTGCACTACAGCCATATGCACAACAGTTTGTCATAATAATAATGTAATAATATTATAGTGAAGCATTATTTTTTATATCTGATAATGCTCATTAATGGGAGCGTGGGGAACAAAGATGGCGTCCATAAAAATGTGACCAGCCCAGAACCAATCAAAATAGCGGGATAGCTCGAACGTTCGAACCCATAGTTGGCCAGACTCTCTCTATATACGGCTCTGCCCTGAAAGATGATACCCCCAAAAATGGGGTAGATCAGTTGGTGAGGTTACAGCTTGCAACCTGTTGTAAATTGTTTGTCATGTCAAATTTGATTAGTGCAAATCAAAAACTATTTTATGAATAGCAGCTCTGTGTAGTTTTGCTGTCTTTTTGCTGTCTTTTTTCTTTTTCTGCTGCTTTCTCTTAGCTGTCTTGTCTGCCTTGTAACTTCAAGGAAACACCTCGTTTGTGTTATTTATTTTCTCTTCGTATTTTATTAACCCTATCGCGCCGGATACATCATATATGATGCATCAAATTCAAAGCCCTCTCCATGCTGACACACAAAAAAATCCATCTCAAAAACATCCTGCGTGTCATTTCCAAACGTCCTGCAGTACACGGAAACCGCCACAAGAGAGCAGCGGTCAACAACAAGTTGATCACAGCTCGGCGAAAAATGCAAAAATGGAGTAGAAGCGGTTTCCCTGACCGACGCTGAGATATCGTCAAATTGCAAAAGGTTTGTGTACAAATTTCCGAAATATAACTCTACATCCTTTAATTTGAACACTTGCTTTGTGCAATTAATCAAGGAAGAGTTCATATTTTTACACCGTGTTGCAGAGTAATCGTGCTAAAACTGATGAAACATATAAGCACCATCCGGTGGTAGCAGGAAGTCAGCCATCAATGCATTTGCTCCATAGGGAAACTTACAAAGCATACCACTACGATCGTTTAACAAAACACACAAGTTGTTTCACTTCAAGACAAAGATATTGCCTTAAGAAACAGGTTTTACTTGCAATTTTGAAAATGTAATGCAAAATGTTGAAATTATGATCTCGTAAAAAATGCATTGAAGTGAATGGAGAAATGGTCAAATTGTAGTAATGGACCCATATATTCAAATTACACATCAAAAATGAATAATGATCTATATTACACTCATAAATAGGTTGTTAAGCATTCGATCAGCTATGTTTTTACATAGATTTTAAAAAATTACCCAACCAGGCTGTGGGAAATGTAAAATATGGTCCTGCTAAAACAAGGATAGGCTTAAAAAAAATGGCAGGATCTCACTAAATATTTAAAGATAATCCTCAAATTAAATTGTCTGACAACTTTTTTAAATTAAAAAAAGTTGTAAATGCATTAAAAGTCATTTTTCAATGGTCATGAAATTGGAATTTTCATTCATTAAAAGCCTGATGCATCATATATGATGCATTAAATATCTCAGTGACCTTAACAAAATTTTGATTTTTTTTTTTTACATTTCTTATAAGGGACCAATATTGGAGCAAATTCCAAAAAATTAGAATTTTCTCTCATTGCTTTCATGGTTCAGGTTTCACAGGGTTAAGGGCCAAGCAGCGAAGCTGGCGGCATTAAACATCTTTCCTCTCCTCTGAAAGTCTATAGCAGCCCATAGAACTGTGCGTAGGAAAATTATGAGATTTGGCACACATATTTGGGCCAGGCTCAGCATTACTCACAGCAATTTATAGGTCCCCAGCCCCCACGCTCTAGCGCCACCAGCAGGTCAAAGTTGCAGGTACATTTCCGCTTGTAACTTTTGAACCACTTTGTGAAGTTCAATAAAAATGTTACTTGTCCCACAATATTTGACCAATTTCTCTGAAAATTGGTTTATAGCATCTCTGGACTGAGCGTTATATGGGGTCTCAAAGAATATTGGATACCTTTTATCGTTTGGCCGTGACAGCCAATCAAAATTGTCATAAAAGTATTAAAACAGGAAATGAGGTCATATCTCAGCAACCGTTTGTTCAATTCTAATAAGATTTTTTTTACACATATACAAGTCCATCCCATGACCCCACAGAAACAAATCCAGATACCCAGCTCAAACTCTCTAGCGCCACACTCCCCTCCAAGGAATGCCCACCAACATTGGCGAGATTTGGGGCAAAGGGGGGCGCTGCAGTTCCTTCTGTTGCCATGGCGACTTTGGTAAGTTTACTGCTTGGCCCCGCATTGCTGCTTGCAGCTATATTTTTAGCTTTGTTGTTTCTGATGTAGTATATATGTATGTCATGTTTACTATCACTCTGTGTAATGGATATTTGTTAATGGTTGATTAGAAGGACCACAGAAAGAATATAATGTAGCCTATGTTATGTGAGAGTGACAGCGCAATTACAGGAGCAGTGTATCATTTAGTAACGGTGGATATGCCCTTAAAGGTGCACTGTGTAATAATTGTTGTTGTTTATTTCCAGAATTCATGTTACCCATTCACTAATGTTACCTCTCTCATGAATACTTATCACCACCGTCAAATTTTAAGTATTCATTATAACTGGGAAAATTGCTATTTTCATACATGAAAAGGGGGATCTTCTCCATCGTCTGCCATTTTGAATTTCATGAAATGGATTTTTTTTTAGCTGCAAAAATGACTTTACTTGGGCGATACAAGAAAATATTAGTTTATTACTTAGTAAACTATAATGAAAAGGTCAGATTTGGAAATAGGCTGGGCAGTTTCAAGTAGCAGCATAGTTGCAGTACCTTTTTTGACCATTTCCTGAACAGTGCACCTTTAAAGGTCTGAGATATTTGAAAAACGGTTCATGCAAGTTAGAAAAACGGTTCTGCAATAAAATGTCAATGTCGGAATGGCGGTGCATCAGAATGGCGGGGTGTAACCCACACACACAGACACAGACACAGACACAGACACACACACACACACAGACACACACACACACAATGTGACTGCACCTTTACCTGCAGTATAACAATAACTGCCTGGGCGCTGTAACATAGGCCTACAACACACCATTATTATGCCCCCACATGAACATAGCTCTATGGCGTTAAAGGAGAAGTTCAGTTTTTTTAACATTAAGGCCATTTTCTGAGTGGTTTGCAATGTTTTAGAGTCCCCCTCACCGTTTATTTCATGTTTGCTGCAGTCTCTGTTATTTGGCTGATTTGGATTTGATCTCAACCAGCTTTAGAATGGTCGTCTATGGGCACCTGCAACTTTGTTCTTAAAATCACCTTTAACATTTGTTTTCAAGAATATGCAACTCACCAAGTGTTCAGCAGTATTCACTGGTGTTCCTTAACAATTTTTGTAGCGAAATATGGCATCTGTTGTGTTTTATGTCTATTTTGTGTAGCAATTTGTAAATTAAGTTTCACTTTCACTTTCACTTTCTTTCACAAAATGGCAAATAAAAAATGACAGAAGCAATATTTCGCCTTGAAACTTGTTAGGGAATGATAGTGAACATCCCTAACCACTTTGTGAGCTGTAGACTTTTGAAAACAAATGTTTAAGGTGATTTTAAGAACAGAGTTGCAGGTGCTCATAGACGGCCATTCTAAAGCTGGTTGAGATCAAATCCAAATCAGCCAAATAACAGAGACTGCAGCAAACATGAAATAAACGGTGAGGGGGACTCTAAAACATTGCAAACCACTCAGAAAATGGCCTTAATGTTCAAAAAACTGGACTTCTCCTTTAACAACAGAACCAAACCTTAATCTTGAAGGATAACAAACATCTTTTTAAAAGTTACCCAACCTGTGGGGCTTTGTTAAAGTACACCAAGATACAACGTTAGCAAACTTAACATTAAAGGGACACTGTGCAGGAAATGGTCAAAAAAGGTACTGCAACTATGCTGCTCATTGAAACTAACGATAGGCCTATGTGCGAATACATTCATGTTGAATTTAGGGTGGCCAAACCATGCCATGCCATGAAGAACGTGCATCACATTAGTTAAACAGTCAATAGTTATCCTGAGTACTCGTGACTTTTTGGAGATCGGGGCTTGATGAGCAAACAGATGGGAGAGAAATTAGCTGTGCGTGCACGCACACACCTCTGCACAATATTCAGACACAAAGGGTTACTGGCTTCAATATTTCAGCGCCTCGTTTCATTCTTTACTGCCACTTTTAAGTTAACATAGGACAATCAAATGAATAGGCTATGTCTAAATGTACTAGGCTCTAGTCTCCAATGTGCCTGGTTTCACGTGTTGTTGGCATCACCAAATAATCTGCACAATATGCGGCATAACTCAGACTTTCCGTACATTTAGACCGGGTAAAGTGTCGAGCATGGTCTGTCCCTTCAATAATATTAAGATTGTCCCGTAACAACTCGGTCTCGGCCCCTGCCGCAAGTATCCTCCACCTTGTGACCATTTTAGGATATTTTATAATACAGAAATAAGTTGTGCGTGCGCGCGCACCTGACTGTACAATATCCAGACACGGAGGGAGACTGGCTCCAATATTTATATTCAGCGCCCAGTTTAATTCTCCACTCACTGATACTTTTAAATGTACATAATAGCACAATCAATGAGTAGGCTATATCTAAATGTACTAGGCAGGCTCTAGTCACCAATCTGGCTTTGGTTTTCGGCTGGTTTTGGCATCACCAATAATAACGGCACAATATGCGGCATGGTTTAGCGTGTTGTTTTTGCACCACCAAATAATAACTAGGCCTACACAATGTGCGGCATAACTGCTGTTTTCTAACTCCGTGGGGAGAAGGCTATGCCAAGATATTCTTTTAACTTGTATGTAGGCCTATGTCTAACGTTATGTTTCACTGATGAGTAAAAACTTGTGACTTTAATGCCTTCCGAAACAGGCTATTCCAGTGTCTGTGATTTTATAGTCTTGTGCAAACCTTTTAATTTAACATTGCAAACGTGCAGATGATTTGCTTAGACGCGCACGCGCTTCAGAGCAGCTACAACTGTGTGCAAGGTGACTGCTGCAGTTTTCAACTCAGTCCTCCTGGATAATAAAAACAAAAGAATGCAGACGAGAAAGTGTAACACCGTTATTTGATGGATTAACCCCGGTTGAGGCAGTTTATTTTTCACACCCACATCAATAGGTTTTAGTTATAATTTCATTTTATTTTTTATTATTTTGATTATATTGGTCACGGGTCTATTCTTTTGATTGGGAGATCAAGGAACTCTCTGGTGTCGCCGAAACGGCGATTTGCTCTGGGCTCTATGTCACGCACAGCACCTACTGTATGTCCCTTCCATCTTCAGTCAGACTCAAATCGGACCGAAATCAAGTAGCTGAAGTTAAACTGTCGTAAATACACAACTGAAATCGAGTAGCTGAGGTTAAATTGTCGTATATACACGCACGGATATCCGGGGACTCACATCCGGTAGCCTCAAAGCTCCACCTTCTTTGGTAGCCACCTTACATTGGGTTGCTACAGAATTCACTAGCCTAGCATTTCCCATTGAAATGACTGGAGGTGGGGCTTATTCACTCTCTCCAGTGGGTGTCTCAGATGGCGCACTTGTGCACTTCGGGCACTATATTTCAGTGCATAGGGCGCTTTCAAAGTAAAATTTTGTTAGTTCAGTGCACTGAAAAGCGCCCGGATGATGCCCTAACAATGGTGGGAAATGCAGTGCTTGAACGATGGACACTTCACTCACTAAACGGGCACCATGTTGACAATAAAACGGAAGAAACGTGACGTTCAGTTCAGTAGAAGAGGTTGGTCAACTGTCTCCTGTATTTCTGTAAGTAATGTTGCTGAGACACCAACCTTTTCATGCCAAGCCAAGTATTGTACACAAAATAGCTGCCAGTTGGGATGTAGAAAATGTAAATACAAGCACGACACACTGTGCAATGTAAACAGTAGCCAACCGATATTTTGGTGAGCTAATGCTAGCTCAACCGTCACTTCCAGTCAGGGCACAGTGCATAGTGCGCCGACTTTTTCACAACACTATGCACTAAAGACCCCCAGTGCACTGTGAGCACTATGCACTGACTGTCAGTGCACTGCCATAAGTGCGGCATCTGAGACACGGCACAGTTCTTATACTACCTCCATGGTCTCCCCTTATTGGCATGAACGGCCTTCCGGATGCCTCACTCGTAAATGTGCGTTACGCCCCTTTATGGTGGCATGGGTGCCGCGAGGGGGGGAAAGGTGTTACAGATTCTAAGGGCCCAACAGCAATGACAGGCCCTTGGAAGGATGCTGATAACATAATTTGTCATTTTTGGGGCCCCAAAATTTGAATCTTTCATGGGGCCCAACATTGTTAGCGGCGCCCCTGATGGTGGAAATCAAACCGAATGTCTCATCAACTTTCATGCTACATCGGCTTGCCTAAACGAACACAGTCCATGCTTCATGGCTGCTTGGCTATATTATTTGAACAGCCGGCAACACAACACGTTTTCTGCATGTTTCTGCATATTTAAGTGAGTAAATACAGTCACAATTACTGTTCTGATGAGAGTATGTTTTTCGGCCAAAGATATCTGACTGCATTCATGGTGGATTAACATGCAGAGGACCCACCTATCATTCATTTGCCCTCGCCATTATGACATTGCTTAGAATATGACATTACCCAAGTTAGACTTTGATGGTGGTTGTAAGCATTCATGAAAACGATGACATTTCTGAACAGGCCACATAAATTAATGTGGTACAGTACACTGATAATTTCAGGTTTTCTGTTTAACTTCTGTTAAAATTTTCATGCGATTATATTGTCTAGATTTTGGGGTTTCTTATCGTTTGACTGCATGTTTGTACAGCTGATGAAATATCAATTAAAAAAATGCTTTCAAGTTCTTGTCAAGTATATTTTTCTCATACACCTAAACAAGATATTAATTCTAGATAAGAAAGTAAGTATTCTAGCTAAGAAAATCAGACTAGTTTTAAAGGATTTATCCGGAGTTGGAACAAGTTTGCCTGATTTTTGCATGTTTGGGATGAAATACAGTCACTCTAGAGCAAAATCAAGGCAAAAGGATGCGTTTTGAGAAAGTTTGATAATATCACGTTAGCCTCGTTAGCCATATCAGCTATGCAATATGAAAGATGCGGGCATCGTTTTTCGGCGGTTACACACATTTCAAAAACACAACATTTTAAAGTCTTGCACAGCTCAAAACAAAGTCACACTTACCTCGTAATATGTTGAGGGTATCCACACATAAACCGAAGTGTCCAAAGTCCTTCATGTATTCTTGAAAGGTCTGCAGAATGTGTTTTGTGAAGCTACTACCTTGAGAATATCTAAATTACGGTCAAGACAACTATTTGAAACTAAAGCCCACCAAGTAGATTGTCGAGTGCGTCGCACCATTAGCTATGATTATTTCCATAGCGAGTAACCACAGCTGATGGTGCGACGCACTCGGCAATCTACTTGGTGGGCTTTAGTGTCAAATAGTTGTCTTGACCGTAATTTAGATATTCTCAAGGTAGTAGCTTCACAAAACAAATTCTGCAGACCTTTCAAGGATACATGAAGGACTTTGGACACTTTGGTTTATGTGTGGATACCCTCAACATATTACGAGGTAAGTGTGACGTTGTTTTGAGCCGTGCAAGACTTTAAAATGTTGTGTTTTTGAAATGTGTGTAACCGCCGAAAAACGATGCCCGCATCTTTCATATTGCATAGCTGATATGGCTAACGAGGCTAACGTGATATTATCAAACTTTCTCAAAACGCATCCTTTTGCCTTGATTTTGCTCTAGAGTGACTGTATTTCATCCCAAACATGCAAAAATCAGGCAAACTTGTTCCAACTCCGGATAAATCCTTTAAGCCTTTAAATGAGCTAGAATCAAGTAAATCTGCCTTGTTTTTAAGCGTGAGCATTTTGGGAATAAGGTGTGCATTAAATTATTGTTCAAAATGTTCCTTTTCAAAAGGGGTGTACTCATTATTGCACTCACTGTATACATATACATAAATACTAGTGTTGCACCGATACCGATACCAGTATCGGTGGATCGGCACTAAAATGGTGGTATCGTTATCGGCGAGTACCAACAAATAGGGCACCGATACCATTTACAGGTGCTTGTATGACACTTAAACAGCCTTGAAATTAGTTATTTCATAGAGGTATTTAGAAAGTATAAACTTTGTATTAGTCTTTTTCTTGTTTCACAAAGGCAGCAGCCTGACAAAGCCAAGCAATGATTTTACATCCAAGTACTACAGCCCTTCATATATATACATTTCAAATAGGGTGGTATTATATCGGTATCGGTATGGTATTGGTATCGGCCAATACTGCACAGTCAGGTATCAGGTACCGGTATCTGGGACAAAAAATGGTATCGGTGCAACACTAATAAATACACTATTATACAAACAAGTATAGGGTCAGCAAAAAAGTATTATTTCGTTCGAGTGATAATCAGGCACAGGCATGTTCTTCTGGTAATTCAAAAAGGCAGACCTCTCCCTCTCTCTCTCTCTCTCTCTCTCTCTCTCTCTCAACGTGGAACTGCTGGGGAGTGGAGGGGCTCCGGTGTGGCAGGAGGCACTGGAGCCAAGACTCTTCACAGATTACGACTCCTGCGTCAAAGTGAGGTACCAGGCTATATTGGGAAGAGCGGGGGCATGGAGGTGGTCGGAGCTGTTTGGGCCAGCTTTCGCTTCAAGGGCATGTTGGAGGTCCTTGTATAAGCCTCCAGTGGAGAGACGTGCTGCTGATTTACAGTGGCGTTTAGTTCATGGAGCCATAGCCACCAATAGGCACATAGCGCACCTGAATCCAGCGGTGGAGAGGGAATGCCTGTTCTGTGGGGAGGAGGAGACTGTGGACCATTTGTTTATTTTTTGCAAAAGACTGGAGGGACTCTTTTTTCATTTACAGGGGTGGGCAAATGTGTTGCAGCTGCCTTTCTTACACTGCACTTTTGTCACTGGTCCTGCTTACAGGGTTAAGGTGAAAAGGCAAGTGTGCCTTTTCAATTTCTTAGTGGCCTCAGCCAAGTTGGCCATATGGCGAACCCGAAAAGATAAAAATCTTGGGGAGGGGACAACAGACCTCGTGGAAGTTTTAAAGGGGATGGTGGGGTGTAGTGTCAAGGTGGAGTTCGCATATTATAAATTGGTAAATGATGTAAATGCCTTTTTGGGAATTTGGGGATTGGGAGGACTGTTGTGTGAGGTGGATGAGGAGGAGAGGTTGGTGTTGAGGCTGTAAGGAGGGAACTGGTTTGGTTTTGATGTTGTTTTTGTTTTTGTTTTTGTCAAAGGTCAATTGAGATTTAACTTAAAAAGTATTTCAATATTTCTGGGGGAAAAAAACTTTTTTTCTATTTTAAGACAGCCAAGTTCAATAAATATTGATCTTACCTTTAAGAGTAAGAATGCCCCGTCTGTCACTGGTGTCTGTAGCAGCAATACTGATGGCAGAAGTCGGTGCAGCAGCAGCAGCAGCAGCAGCAGCAGCAGCAGCAGCAGCAGCAGCAGCAGTGTCTGTGAATTAGACTCTGTGATCACCCTCTTTTAATAAGAAAATGATGTAAACTAAACATGTTTGGGGTGACCTTAACCCCAGGGACAGCTGGTCAGCAATATTGTTTTCAATGTGTGTTTTTTCCACTTCACGATTGTTTATTCAACAATTATCAAGACCCCCCCCCCCCTCTCTCTCTCTCTCCTCTGTGTCAGTATTGGTGTTAAGGTCAGCTGCTGTCATGCTTCCCACTGTTGCTAGCGGCCTGGCCTACACACACACACACACACACACACACACACACACACACACACACACACACACACACACACTCTTGACATAATGTCAATATTATGCAGTTTCACATGAAATATGACAGGTTTTGTAAAGAAATCTTAGAAATGACATTCGCAGTGCAATTAAGTTATATTTTCAGGGGACTTAGTGAAGGTGGGGTCTGTTGAAAAGGTGTCCGCAGCCTGCACTTTAGGCCTATACAATAGTAGTTAACTTTCAATGTTTATTACAGCGTGCCACAGGAGGTACGGTGTACATTAAGGGGCTACATGGTGACACTTTCTGTCAATGCATGAACTAATGGTGGATATTTCACACATTTTTAAGCAAAGCACAGGTGTCCATATATAGGCTACATTAAAGCAGCATCCTATTTCCAGTAGATGGTTTTGTGTCATCAACAACAACAATGCCGGGATATTAGGACAGTCATTAACCCCTTAATTTATGTTATAACCTCACTGTCACCAAAATTGTAATGGCTATGTCTTAATCTGTTACATAAGGTAATAGCAATGCTGTTATGATGTAGTTGAGTATTTTGAAAGCAAAGCAAAGCAAAGCCCATTGGGAAACTCCAACTCCCATTGTCATTGTGACACAGCACTCCACAGCACACAAGTGAACACTGCACAAAACGAAATTGCATTTATGCCTCACCCGTGCAAGGGGGCAGCCCTCAGTGGCGCCACATGGGGAGCAGTGCGGTGGGACGGTACCATGCTCAGGGTACCTCAGTCATGGAGGAGGATGGGGGAGAGCACTGGTTGATTACTCCCCCCACCAACCTGGCGGGTCGGGAGTCGAACCGGCAACCTCTGGGATGCAAGTCTGACGCCCTAACTGCTCACCCATGACTGCCCATTTTCAGCAAATAGTGAATAGGCCAGCCCGCCGGCGACCCCATCTGCACTAAGAGGTTACGGGAGAGTGACAGCTTGAGCACTGGATAGAGCACTAGTGAGCTTATGTTGCTGTCGGTCACCAGGTGGGGATAGTGAGTAAGTGAGTATACGGCTCTGAGTGAGCTCTCCATCACATGTTCAATCCCATGAATTGATTTAAAAAATTGCCAAAAATGCCTGCAATCCCTAGCCTGGGAACTCCCATACTGCCTTTAGTTCTACACAATCGTTTCGATCTGAAAGACAGTCTCGCAAGGATGACTCATAACGTCCAAGACCATGGGCCCTGTGTCATAATGGCCAAGCATTCCGACCTTTACAGTTTATCTGTCCAATCAGAGAGCAGGGCAGTGTGACATAATATAGTATTCTGCCCCCTACGGAATTTACAATAGGCAACTCCCCAGACCTAATCTCACTTGTGATTAGGTCTGGTGTTAACACCACAACCAGTCTGGTTGAACACGCTGTTGTTGCATTGTATACTATATGCAGTAAAGTGGAGAGGATGAGCTAGGTTCATCTAAAAAGTGATATTGACATGTCCCCACCATCCACACCTAATCACACACACACACAGCACACACACACACACGCACGCACGCACACAAACATGCGCACGCACACACACACACACACACACACACACACACACAGGCTCCTGCTGGGCTACCTGGCGCCCGCTGCTATCACCGTGGTGACCTGATGGAGGTCCTCACCTGCTGCCTTTCGACAAATTTGATCTTTTCATGAATATTTACAAAGTAATAAACCCACCACAGCTATTATGACTAAAGAACAGTATGTTTTGCAGCTAAAAATGTCTATTTCTGGAAATTCAAGATCCCCCCCTCTCTCTCTCTCTAAACCAGTGTTTCCCAACCTTTTTTTAGGCGAAATTCAAGATCCCCCCTCTCTCGCTCTCTCGCTCTCTCGCTCTAAACTACACTCAGATTCTACTGTCAAGGGTCAACCACACAGAAATACTTAATCAAATTGAGATATAACTAAAAAAAAGTATTTCAAAGTTATTTATGTTTTAAGACAGCCAAGTGTAATAAATATTGATCTTACCTTGAAGAGTAAGAATGCCCCGTCTGTCCCTGGTGTCTGTAGCAGCAATACTGATGGCAGAAGTCGGTGCAGCAGCAGCAGCAGCAGTGTCTGTGACTTAGACTCCGTGCTCACCCACGTTTTATAAGAAAATTATGTAAACTAAACACGTTTGGGGTGACCTTAGGCCCAAGGACGCCGGTCAGCAATATTATTTTTTTAATGCGTGTTTTTTTCCACTTCATGATTGTTTATTCAACTATCAGTGTTGTGGGAAAGTAGAAACCTGTTACCTATCAGGCAGGACAGGGGCAGGTGTGGAACTTAAAGTGATACGGTCCCATTTTTGGAAATAAGTTCATATTGCACCTCCCCTTGAGCTAAATAATTGAGTTTGACAGATTCAAAAATCTACCAGTCACTAACAATTTTACGAGTCATAATTTTTACCAGTTCATATTCAACCGTTCCAAACATTGTCAAGTAAGATGATTTTCTGATCAATGCTTTTGTTTCAGAGGTCATAAATTCAGATATTGTGATGCCAATAAGTCTTTTCTTTGTCAATTTGCTTAAACCTTTGAGCATTAACCCGGGCGCCTGTAGAAATATGACATACAGTATTTCACCCGTCAAATGCCAAATTCACCAGTTGTTGGCAGGTGGACGGGTGCTTATTTCCATCCATCACCCACCCCCCCGCTGCCCCCCATCTCTGTCAGTATTTGAGTACTGGGGTGGTGATTGGGTCAGCTGCTGTCATGTTTCTCACTGTCACCTGGCCTAGAGCACACACACACACACACACACACACACCACGCACACACACACACACACACACACACACACACACACACACACACACACACACACACACACACACACACACACGTAGCCTATCTATCTATCTATCTATCTATCTATCTATCTATCTATCTATCTATCTATCTATCTATCTATCTATCTATCTATCTATCTATCGCAAGTCAAGAGTTGTCAAGCAAACTTTGAGCTGTCAGAGAGACATTCAAATGTGTGAATGACTATCTTGCTCAACTGTGAGTGGTTTGATGAGTGAGATTAAATGAGATTAACATTAACATTAACTTGAATTAATACAGTGGTATTATCCTTAATACTTCAGTAATAGCCTATTTATTTATTTATAATTTAAATAATATAATTTAATATATAATATAATATATCATGCAATATAATGTATAAGGTGGCCCACGGGACACTGTGCACTGGAAAAAATGGGCCTCGACGTCAAAAAGGTTAATAAGAATCCTTGGGATAGAGCTAGTGAGTGCTTATTGCTGTGTCTGTCACCAGGTAGCGATAGTGAGTAAGTGAGCTCTCCATCACATGTTGAATCTCATGAATTTGTTTTAAAAAATTGCCAAAAATGCCTGCAATCCCAGTCCTCGTCTGGGTATGCTATTGGTGCATTATATTTGTGAAAAGGTGGTGTTATCGAGCCATGACGCGGCGCTTAGAGACGCTGAGGAGGACTCCACAGGAGAATGTTGCATTATGGGAAAGTTATGAAGAGAATTGTCTTGTTTTGTTTTCTGTGTTATTGAATTATACCCGTGGGGTTTTCTGCTGAAGATGAGGGGTTTTCAGTATGACTTGCAACTGGGCAACTGGAGGCCCGGGGGCCACATGCGGCCCGCCTCCTCACTCAGTGCGGCCCTTATGAAAATAAAACAGAAGTAAAAAAAAAAACAGATTTTTAAAAACCCATTACTGAATATATCCGCTGTAATTAATAATAATAAATAATTGGGATTTCTATTGCTTGTAAACATCTAGCCTGCCTATTTTGGACACCAGATGGAAATTAGCCCTTGGGCTACAATCTGGCATATTTACATATATGTACATGTATGTATATGTTCATTAATGTGCAATAAAATAAATAAAGTAAAGTAAAAAATAAAGTAAATTATACTGTGGGCCGATAGATAACACATTCCTTCCACACAAAATCGACAGTCAGTGAGCAACCAACATGATGTCCTTCATTAGTAGCTCGTAATTATGACACTGTCTACGGAAATTAATCGTGAAATTAGCCTCAGAGAAGGGGCTCATTAACCTGTAGCCTAGGGGCCCCAGACCATCAATCCGACCCTGTGGGGGCCCCACAGCAACCTGTAGCCTAGGGGGCCCCAGACCATCAATCCGACCCTGAATTTAGACATTTTCCCAATCATAATGATGAATACTTAGAATTTGATGGTGGTGGTAAGTACGATGGCTCATTGCATTCACTCAATAATAGGCCTACAAATTTCACCAGGTTATCTCATAGTTATGACAGAAGCTGGTGAATTGTTTTTATTATTGAGTGGATACAATGAGCCATAGTAGGTAGCCTAAGCAAGTGTGTCAGTCATATGGTGGTGTGTGTGTGTGTGTGTGTGTGTGTGTGTGTGTGTGTGTGTGGTGTTTGGGGGGATGTGCCTCCATGAGTGTGTGTGTGTGTGTGTGTGTGTGTGTGTGTGTGTGTGTGTGTGTGTGTGTGTGTGTGTGTGTGTGTGTGTGTGTGTCGCGCTGTGCTGTGCTGTGTGCAGTGTCATGTGTGTTGTTTTGCGCACATATGAAAAGAAGGTGACGTGACGTGGAGCAGCAGCGTTCTGAAGCGCGAGAGAGAGTCCCTCCTCCTCCCCACTGCTGGCTGTTTACCAGCTGATGCACGAGAGAGGAAACACACACACACACGGCTCATCTTACACACACTCATCACCTGTGATTCACGGACAAAAAGAGCATTTAGGCTACTCGCGGAGGTCTCGCTTCAGGTAAGAAATACCCCCTCGTGTCCTGTTTTCTGTGTCATCCCCAGAGACACACGGCGAGACATTAGGCAGAGTTGAGTGAACGCTGTTAGCTTCTTCGGTTAGCATCAGCAGGCAAGGCTGGGCTGGTCATCTGGCATACTGGGCATTTTCTCGGTGGTTTAGCGACAGTCCCCAGGTAAGGTTTAAACACTGCTGTTACCGTGTTTTGTTTTTGTTTGTTTTTTCTTTATTTAGAGATTGACCCTCAATATTTAACAATGACCATGTGGACTTAGCCAATTGTGGAATCACAGAATAGCAGCGAGGGCCAGTGTGTGGAAGGGAAGGGGGTGGTAGTATTATGAAGTGCCAAAAATGCCTGCGCTGGTTTTCGATGCTGGACCAGTCCCGGCAGCAGGCGTGTGTAGTATGCAATGCATGCTAGCGTAGCGCAGTCGCTGCTGAATGAACGCAGCCGAGTTATCAATGCTCAGATTTGTAGCCTAGACTACAACAACACTAGGCCTACTGTAAAATTAACATATTTGGCTAATAATGGCACTGTTTTACAGTCAGACACTCTAGCACGTTTCTGAAGAGGCTCATGCTTTCGAAAACAATTGGGCAAGATTTAGGTGACTGTTTCTTGAGAGTTTTTTTTTTCCTGGATTGCCTGTCTGTCCAGTTTGGCAAGTTTTTGCCTCGTAAATTGTGACAAGGGTCATGTGAACACTCAATGGAGAAAAACATGAAATCCACCTGCCGTCAGTCCCGTCAGAGAAGACCTATGACTACACTAGTGTTTCTCAACCTTTTTTGTCTTGTGTACCCCCTAAGCCTTTTTGTCCTAAGATGAGTACCCCTCACTCATGCTCTATATGCCAATGTGACTATTCCCCATGCATTTGTTAATTTTTCCACCCCCTGCAGTGTGCTCGCGTACCCCTAGTGGTACTCGTACCCCTAGTTGGGAAACACTGAACTACACAGCAGGGGTGTTTGTAATAGTGTGTTGCAATAGGAGCAGAAGGTGTGGGCTTGGCTTGGAAAACTTGGTGGGACATTAATATGGCAAAATGACCTGGTATGCTATTTTTGGGAACCCTTTTCATTCGAGGGTCCACTTCAAATGCATCCGAGGGCTGTCCTCCGAGCAAGGGTCACACTGTGAACCCAAACCTGGATTTCCCTCCTACATTTTAGGCCTATATTGAATCAAGCCAACTTTACAACAGACCCCACCTTCTCTAGGTCCCATGAATGTAACTTAATTGTATTGCAAATGGAATTTCTAAGATTCCATTTCAAAATATGTCATATTTCATGTGAAGCTGCATAACATTAAAATTATATCGGGGGCTCCAGACGTAGGTTCCCCACCCACTATTTTTTTGTGCACCCGGTTTTACAACTCGATGAAGTTGGTGTATCTCAGAGTCATATGCGGTCGTTTTAGAACGTTTTCAGGGAACATATGTTGTGTAATTTCAAGCCGATTGTGTCACTCTTCTTTCTCTCTCTCTCTCTCTCTCTCTCTCTCTCTCTCTCTCTCTCTCTCTCTCTCTCTCTCTCTCTGTGCCTTCCCAGGAGTGTGTGCGAGTACAAGAGTGTGTGCGAGTACAAGAGTGTGTGTGTGTGTGTGTGTATTTAAGGGAAGGCGGCCGGGCTGTGCCTCCATGACGGCCCGAGCCCATGGTTCCGGAATGTTCTCCGAGGACGACGTCGAGCAGCGGGGGGTTCCGGAGCGGCGGGGGGTTCCGGAGGGGGAGGCTGGCCTCAGGGGACGAGCCCAGCTGGAGCTGAGGGATGAGGAGCAGAACACGGAACTCACAGAACTGGGGCCCCTTCTAGAACCCAGCAAGGTGAGAAGCACAGAACTGGGGCCCCTTCTAGAACCCAGCAAGGTGAGAAGCACAGAACTGGGGCCCCTTCTAGAACCCAGCAAGGTGAGAAGCACAGAACTGGGGCCCCTTCTAGAACCCAGCAAGGTGAGAACCTCAGAACTGGGGCCCCTTCTAGAACTAGAACCCAGCAAGGTAAGAACCTCAGAACCCCATTTGTACCTGATGTAATGGAGGCCAGGTATTAGAGTTAGGCCAAGGTTGCTGGTTTAATCCCACCCTCCCACTCCCTATCTCCCTACTTAGTGTCAGCTAAATTGTGATGTAATGCAGTGTGTGTGTGTGTGTGTGTGTGTGTGTGTGTGTGTGTGTGTAGGGGGCGTGTGCCTTCCCCGGTGGTGGTGATGATGATGATGGTGGTGATGAAGAGGAGGGTCACATGATCACGTTGCCGCTGCAGGCTCATCACGCCATGGAGAAGATGGAGGAGTTCGTACACAAGGTCACACACACACACACACACACACACACACACACACACACACACACACACACACACACACACACACACACCATGGAGGAGTTCGTACACAAGGTCACACACACACACACACACACACACACACACACACACACACACACTGCACTGGAATTAAGCTTGATTTGTTGGGTGGGAATCTCACTTATTGCTTTACTTAATTCATTTAATTTCAATTAATATGTGAGGGGGGTGGGGATGCCCATGCACACGGTTGTCTGAGAACGCGCTGCTACTCCGGTCTATGCAACTCAGGTAGTCAAAGCAACATGTAAATCAGCGCCGCAGTACAGGTTAACCAAGGTCAAGGTAGCCAGGTTTTGTCAACCCCGGTTTACCATGTTAACCCCGGGTTAGTTCTGGGTTAGTTCTGGGTTAGTTCTGGTTAGTTCTGGGTTAGTTCTGGTTAGTTCTGGGTCAGTTCTGGTTAGTTCTGGGTTAGTTCTGGTTAGTTCTGGGTCAGTTCTGATTAGTTCTGGGTAGTTCTGGGTTAGTTCTGGGTTAGTTCTGGGTTAGTTCTGGTTAGTTCTGGTTAGTTCTGGTTAGTTCTGGTTAGTTCTGGGTCAGTTCTGATTAGTTCTGATTAGTTCTGGGTTAGTTTGTAGGTTGAACTCTGTTGGCAGTACAGGGCACCTACACAACACGCCTGTGGACACTAAATATACTTGTGGGGACGTTCTTCAATTCATAGGAACAGGCTTCACGTGTGTGTGTGTGTGTGTGTGTGTGTGTATATCTTGTGTTCAGATGTGGGAATCTTGTGACATGTGATCCTGTGTGTGTGTGTGTGTAACTGTGTGTGTTTTGTGTGTGTGTGTGTTGTGTCCAGGTGTGGGAGGGTCGTTGGCGTGTGATCCCGTTCCACCTGCTTCCTGATTGGCTGAAGGATAACGACTACCTGCTGCACGGGCACCGCCCCCCCATGCCCTCCTTCAGGGCGTGCTTTGGCTCCATCTTCAGGATACACACCGAGACCGGCAACATATGGACACACCTACTGGGTACACACACACACACACACACACACACACACACACACACACACACACACACACACACACACACACACACACACACACACACACACACACACACAGGATACACACAGAGACGGGAAATATATGGACACACCTACTAGGTACACACACACACACACACACACACACACACACACACACACACACACACACACACACACACACACACACACACACACACACACACACACACACAGGATACACACCGAGACCGGCAACATATGGACACACCTACTGGGTACACACACACACACACACACACACACACACACACACACACACACACACAGGATACACACCGAGACCGGCAACATATGGACACACCTACTGGGTACACACACACACACACACACACACACACACACACACACACACACACACACACACACACACACACACACACACACACACACACAGGATACACACCGAGACGGGCAACATATGGACACACCTACTGGGTACACACCAGTGTTAATTTCGTCAGCTTTTTTTGATTTAGTCTTAGTCTTAGTCACAATGACGAAAATCAATTTTAGTCTTAGTCATATTTTAGTCATTGGCTTCCCAATTTAGTCTTAGTCTTAGTCAAAATGACGAAAATCAATTTTAGTCATAGTCAAATTTTAGTCATTTTAGTCATTTTCGTCAACATTTCAAATTTTAGTCATTTTAGTCAATATTGTGGTGTAAAATAAATAACCTACAATGGCTATTGTTATTTCAGAAAGTATTACTAATATAGCCTATTGCAGCAAATATTCACCTTGTTACTTGGTAATTTTCCACCAAAACCCAAATCAGTCATTTCAACATCATAGAGCAAAAGAGCATCGCGCGCGCACACACACACACACACACACACACACACACTTCCAGGTGCAGGTTACTCTCTCTCTCTCTTTCTCTCTCTCTCTCTCTCTCTCATGCATTAGAAGCTGCTGCGTATTATTTGATTTTGAGTTTGATCACGGAGGAAGCTACATGCTCTTCTTCACCTGACCGCGTGACTTAAGCCTGCAGATTGCCGGCAATGGGAAGATCAGACATCCCAAGTCTCCATGAAGTTCAAGAAGTCTCCCTGATAGTGGCTTCCCGATGACCACGAGTTAGATCAACTATTGCTGATGTTAGACTATGCAAGTTAGTTTTTGTTTCCAATTGGCAATGCGAGCAGAGAACGATAATGACTCATGCGGCATGCGTGGAATAGGCTTAAATAGATTGCGCGAGCACACTTCGTATGCTCTGCAAAAGTCAAAGGAAAAATAGTTAGGCAGGGGTATGCAGACTGGACGATAGAAAAGACATGTACATACAAATATTTAAACACTAATGCTGTTTTGTTTGTCGGGGGGTGTCGAGGCTCGATAAGCAAGACCCTGAAAAGAGTTTTTGGAACTCAGGAAGACGCTGCAGACGCATGGAAATGCTGTCGACTCCCTTGGGTCTTTTAGCGTTGCTCTCGACGAGAACAAGTTTCTCAACAGTTTAAAACTTCGTAGCGATCGCCCATCCATTGATTCTTTTCAAAACTACTACAGTAGCCGTGCCTCTGTTTAGACAGGCCAACTTTCCCCCCGCTGGCGCGCGCTCCCGCGGTGACTGATTTAAATACATTCACAAATCCGACCTTCATGATTTGCTTGCGAACTGCCTACTCATGTGGTTAAACAACAAATATAGCAAACATTACTAAAAAATAACAGACAACGAACGCCGGGCAGCCTAAGTGAAAAGGAGAATAGTGGAAGCTCGAGGTGGTTTAACATGACAGTATCAGAGGAGGATTGGCGAGACGACTGTCATTACTGCAGAAACACATGTCTTCGTCATGGACAAGAGGGTTGTTGAACATGTTTCAAAATTAACACTTCCCTCAACGTCGGCTATTTTATCTCTTTCTCTGGGAATGTTTTAGGACCTAAACTAAACTTAAATGGACTCACTGAACTACTAGGCTACAAAACTACTGACTGAGCCGCGCCATGCACTGGCTGGCTGCCAGCAGAGACAAGCGAGGCAACAGCGTGAGCGCGCAACAACCTATGAAGTTCAAGACACTTTGGCCTATATTAATTACAAATTAATTATAAACGATTATATTTTTTAATGTCCATTCGTCCATGGCTTGTAAATTTCGTCTCGTCTTATATTTATATATTTAAATATTTTTTATTTTCGTCATATTTTTATTTGCTGGAGGAAATTTTTAGTGCGTCATCGTCTCGTCATCGTCAAGGGAAAAAGGGGCGTTGATGAAATATTTTCGTCATCGTCGTGGTTGACGAAATTAACACTGGTACACACACACACACACACACACACACACACACACACACACACACACAGGATACACACACAGGATACACACACACACACACACACAGGATACAAACCGAGACGGGAAACATATGGACACACCTACAAGGTACACACACA